>NC_084633.1:3691169-3738669 GCF_033978795.1 Nerophis ophidion
AGTACATCCGCAGCCGTAAAAGTCCCACACCCGAGTCCTGGGCATTAATGCTGACTGTGCGGAAGGCATCCATGGAAAGATCATATTGGCGGCGGATGAGGAGTCTGACGTGAGCGAGGACGGCGCTCCAGCAGCCGTGAAGATCCACACACAGGTCACTTTCTTGGCTGATGAGCTGGAGGCGTGTGGGCGCCAGACAGGCACCACCACAGCAGGCGAGCTGGAGGTCGCGAAGGTTGCTGGGCTGGGGGTTAAGCAAGCTGCTGGGCCGGAAGTACGTCTGATGACAAAGGACCCACGGCAGACAAGGCTGGCATCGATGGAGGACCCACTGGAGACAAGGCTGGCGTCCATGAAAGACCCTCTGGAGACTAGGCTGGCGTCCATAAAGGAACCACTGGAGACTAGGCTGGCGTTCATGAAGGACCCGCTGGCGACTAGGATGGCGTCCGTGAAGGAACCACAGGAGACTAGGCTGGCGTCCATGAAGGACCCGTTGGAGACTAGGCTGGCGTCCATGAAGGAACTGCTGGAGACTAAGTTGGCGTCCATGAAGGACCCGCTGTAGAATAGGCTGGCGTCCATTAGGAACTCACTAGAGACTAGGCTGGCGTCCATGAAGGACCCGCTGGAGACTAAGTTGCTGTCCATGAAGGACCCGCTGGAGACTAGGCTGGCATCCATGAAGGACCCTTTAGAGTGAAGGGAGCCTAGTCTCCAGTGGGGATGCCGGTCATACCCCCAGCACAGCACCCTGCTGGACCTCCAGCTCACCTACTGCCCGCGCGACCTGCAGCTTGCTTGCTGCAGAGGCGCCCTTCTTGCACCCACACGCTTCCTCCTCGTCGGCCAAAAATGCCCAGGACCGAGGCGTGGACTTTTACCGCTGCTGGTGCACTGCTGCCACTCACATCAGCCTTCTCATCGGCCTCGTATGTGGCCGGTCCGTGGACGTCCGCCTCGCCAGCTGCAGTGGCAGTCTACTTGCTACCACCATCTGACTTTTCCCCGCTGGCCGCAAGGACACATGGTTAGGCGAGCTAACGCCTAATCCTCCCTCCAGCCTTGTTGGACGAAGGACAGGAAGTGGAAGAAAAATAAGAGCGCAGAACAGGAAGTGAACCCAGAAAACACCAGAAAGACACCCAAGAACTAATCAAGAAACAACCTGATGAAACCGGTCTAACAGTTACACTTTTCACTAACTATTGGCAAAGTCCAGTACCAAAAATGCTGACTAGCTCTATTCATGGCTGCTTCCAAATTGTAGGGGGGATTGGAAAACATTTTTTTTGATGAATTGTAGTTCCTACTGTGAACGTAAAAGCAACATCTCAACTGTAATACAGTAAATTCTCTAAGGGGAAGGACACACTTTCAAAACCCCCGTCATTATTGGAGCGCCAAAAGCCCCCACCTCCTCTCACACACGTCAACACACACGCACACATGTGCGCACCCACACACACTTTTAAATCGCCACAATACAAGCCCTTATCAAGGCTAAAGGTCAATGTATAGCCTCGTTAGTCACTATCTGAGAGCCATACATGCCACAGAGGGACCCCCTTGCCTGCCCCCAACACACACACACACACACATACACACACACACACACACACACTCACACACGCGCACACACACACAAACTCTTGTATTTGTTACCTTCTTGAGACCTCCAAAAATGCCTGCCCCTTTAGGACCACCATTTCTAGATATACATCCATCCGTTTCCTACCGCGTGTCCCTTTAGGGGTTGTGGGGGGTGCTGGAGCCTATCTCAGTTGCACATGGGCGGAAGACGGGCTACACCCTGGACAAAATGGATGTTTTCGTTTAAGTGTTCTGAATTTTTTTGTTTGTAATTGGTTTTTACAGTATGTTATTACAGTATGTCTCTATACATACAATATATATATATATATATATATATATATATATATATATATATATATATATATATTATTATTATTATTATTATGAATTTTGGCCAAAGGGGGCGCGTTTCAAATTCTTACACAGACTTGTTATTCCATGTTGGCCACAGTGGGAGGACTTCAGATTTTTACACGCACTTATTTCATATGTTGACCAGAGGGGGAGCACTTTTACAACTGACTCACAGTCAATTTTCAAAATCCCTCCTTTATGGGACCACCCTAATTTTGATAGATTTACCACCAGGGGTGTAAATGAGATCTCTATTTTTTTGTTTTTTGTAATGTGCTTAAGGCCGATGACAAATGAGTCACGGACCACAGATGGCCCCTGTGCCGCACTTTGGGCACCACAACTCTAGTTGTTAACTGTTAATGACTACTATAGTGTTAGTACTGTAGTGTATTTGTTCATCCTACAGTCACGTACGGGACGCGGGTTGTCTTAAGTTAGCACCGGAAGTCGTAAAATCAGCTGTTCACCTGGCGTGATTTTCCGGGGATGAATGGGGAAGTCTTTCTTTAAAGGTCAACAGAAATGAAATTTTCTTATTCAAACGGGGATAGCAGGTCCATTCTATGTGTCAAACTTGATCATTTCGCGATATTGCCATATTTTTGCTGAAAGGATTTAGTAGAGAACATCGACAATGAAGTTCGCAACTTTTGGTCGCTAACAGAAAAGCCCTGCCTTTACCGGAAGTCGCAGACGATGACGTCACATGTTGATAGCTCCTCACATCCTCACATTGTTTTTAATGGGAGCCTCCAACAAAAACAGCTATTCGGACCAAGAAAACGACAATTTCCCCATTAATTTGAGCGAAGATGAAAGATTTGTGTTTGAGGATATTGATAGCGACTGACTAGAAAAAAAAAAAATGTGATTGCATTGGGACGGATTCAGATGTTTTTAGACACCTTTACTAGGATAATTCTGGGAAATCCCTTATCTTTCTATTGTGTTGCTAGTGTTTTAGTGAGTTTAATATTACCTGATAGTCCGAAGGGTGTATCCACGGGTGTGTTGACGCCAGTGTCTGATGGAAGTTAACGGCAGCTTTCCCGACGGCACAAGCTCAGCTGATCTCCGGTAGGTGGCGACTTTTTACCACAATTTTCTCACCGAAAACTGCTGGTTGACAAGTGGTCGGGATCCACGTTCGCTTGACAGCTCTGATCTATAGTAAAGTTTCACTTACAGGAATTTTAAACAAGGAATCACCGTGTGTTTGTGTGGCTAAAGGCTAAAGCTTCCCAACTCCATCTTTCTACTTTGACCTCTCCATTATTAATTGAACAAATTGCAAAAGATTCAGCAACACAGATGTCCAAAATACTGTGTAATTATGCGGTTAAAGCAGACGACTTTTAGCTGTGTGTGTGCACAGCGCTAATATTTCCTAACAGTCCGTGACGTCATGCGTACACGTCAGTATTCTGCGACGTTTTCAATAGGACACTTCGCGGGAAATTTAAACTTGCAATTTAGTAAACTAAAAAGGCCGTATTGGCATGTGTTGCAATGTTAAGATTTCATCATTGATATATAAACTATCAGACTGCGTGGTCGGTAGTAGTGGGTTTCAGTAAGCCTTTAACTGCCGTCTTGTTTTATCGTATATTGCTGCCATTTCACCTGCCAATGTTTACTTTCGTATGCACATTAAATAAACAAAAAATCCTGACTTTGGAGCAATGTTCACAGACTCAAGTATTTGACTCTCTATTAGATGCAATGGTTTTCCGTATTGGGACCATTTTTTATGTCCTAACTTGTTCACCGGTAATCATATGGTAGGTGCTTTTCCATGTTGATGTCTCAAGAAGGGTAGAAATACAACAACACACACACACGCCTCTAAAATGCCAGACTTCGCCTCATTGTCCGATAACATAACATAACATCTGACGGTCCCTGTCTGCTGCACCAAGCGGCCTAATTATATAAATATCCCTTGTCTGATTGCAGCTGAGACGAGGGAGGGCCTTTGTGTGGCTCCGTGGAATGCGGTGCGCTTGGCATTTTTCAGCGAAAGGGCATCTTTCTGGAAGCCGCCGCCGCCACAAGGAGGGAGCGGAGGGTGAGATCACGGCTGCCGGTGCCCACTCTTCTTCCTTTCCTCTCCTCTGGGCTCAGTCCATCATCACCCGAGGACTTGCTTCATATGTCAGCTTTCTCTCTATCGGGCCTCTCCATCTAATGCTTCCACTTCTGGACAATCCAATCTCTATTCTGTAAAGTACCCCCTCACCCCCTACACTCCCGCCCATCCTCACGCCCGCCAACTCTGACCTCCTCATCCTCTGTAAGCCTTCCAATTTGGCAGAGGTTGCTTTCTCGCAGATGAAGTGCACTTTCTAGGTGGAATGTGCGGGATAAGAGGTAAGCGGGAGGGGTCCTGGACTTGCAGGGCTCGCCGCTTTCGTTTCTGGTCCAGCAGGTGTTAGAAGAGATTAGAGTATCAACGTGGATATCAGGTCCACTGGACCCTCAGAAGGGCGTCACATAAGCCATGTTCTGCACCACAAGCAGACCTTTCACTGACATTTACATCAAGGGCCTCCCAGCTTCCAGCCACATCATGACTGGTGATTTTATGACTTTTCTTCGCAATAATGAAAACAGCAGGGTCGGAGGGGGTGTTTTGGCACCGGTGGACTCCTTCTGAATTCCTGTGCATGAGCCGCTGTATAATCTAAGAGCATTTTGTCCTTTTAACAGACCTTAGTCGGATGGAAAACGTTTTCGTCTTTTCCGACTTTTAAATGTTGCTACAATACTTGTTTCAAACAACGGCAGCGTGTCAAATCGTAAGGTGAATGCATTTGGGCGACAGCTTGCATGCAGTTTTGGATCCCTCTAAACCAGGGGTGTCAAACGTACGGCCCAGGGGCCGAATCAGGCCCGCGAACAGGTTTTATCCGGCCCGCGGGATGAGTTTTATATGTATAAAAATTAACCTGAACTTTTTGAATGAAAGAAACTGCTGTTCTAAATATGTCCACATTAGAGATGCGCGGTTTGCGGTCTCATCCGCGGTGTCCGCGGGTAAACCGCGGGTCGGGCGGTTGACATGACGAAAAAATATATTTTAATTAGATTCGGGCAGGTGGCGGTTGAACCATCCGGAGGTATTTGATATACATGGTTCTGGGATCGGTTTCCTTTGCCATTCAAAGAGCCATTTAATTAAGACCTGTGTCATAAAGCGGAGAAGTCAATAGGAGACGCTATTATTCTCTTGAATGACTGCCGGCAATTACCCAGATATTAAATATTAGTGCGTGCTTTGAAGCCATTGGCTTTGTCGCCTTCTACATCGTACACAATCTGCTTGTCAGACCAGCATCATGTTGTGTGTGGCTTCCGCGGCAACACGCACACGACTGCAAGGCATACTGGGTGACACAGAGTACACTAATGGTTGTGATATAAACAATTTTAACACTCTTAGTAATATGCGCCACGCTTTGAAGCCACACCAATTAAGAACGACAAACACATTTCGGCAGAACATCCTCACAGTAACACAACATAAACGCAACACAACTAATACCCATAATCCTTTGTATTCATGACACTTCCTGAATATATTTTACACGTGCGTCGCTAAGGTGGGCGGGGTTGGGGGCGCGGGGGTGTAAAATATATACAGGATGTGTCATGAATACATAGGATTATGGGTATTAGTTGTGTTGCGTTTATGTTGTGTTACTGTGAGGATGTTCTCCCGAAATGTGTTTGTCAATCTTGTATTGTGTGGCTTCATAGCGTGGCGCATATTAGTAAGTGTTAAAGTTGTTTATATCACAACCATCAGTGTACTCTGTATCACCCAGTATGCCTTTCAATCTCAGAGAGTGATCGCGGAAGCTGCACACATGTGGCTGGACCAACAATCGGTTTGTACATGTTATTGAAGGTGTCAGAGGCCATGGCTTCACAGCACGCCCATATTTTTGTCATTAGGATGAACCCTATTGAATAGTCGCAAGAACGTTAGCGGCTCCAATTGTCATCATTACTCTGTGAAACAGATTTAAATAGCTCTGTTAGTGGTAAAGGTGGCCAACCTCTGATGTATTTCAGCGGGCGGTTGGCGGGCGAGTACGATCCTGATAAAATGTTGGTTCGGGTGGACGGCGGGTGGATGACAATTTTGGTGAAGCGGATGCGGATGATATAATTGCCTATCCGCGCATCTCTAGTCCACATGATGTTAGTACATCAGTTGAGGAAAAGGATCAAACTACATAAATAACATACTTTCATTTATTTCGATAGATTGAAAATGAACACCAATGAGTTGACTGATGAACATAATTATATAATTTATTCAGAAAAATATGACGACAAATAAAGATAGAATACTAATAACCGCAACATGTAAGTGTAAAAACATACAAATCCAACATCATTATGATTTGTACATTTTCAAAATGTGCTTGTTCTATTTTTAAACAAAGAAAACAATCTGAAGTTGTCTTTATTTTTAAGTTATCGTGCTTTGATTTTACCAGTCTGGCCCTCTTGGGAGTAGATTTTTCTCCATGTGGCCCCCGATCTAAAAGTAGTTTGACATCCCTGCTCTAAACCTTGTGTTTTGCAGTCTGGCTACTTTGTGACATCACAGTGGGGCAGACGTATTCATTTGGGCTTAAAGGGGTCATATTATGATTTTTTTCCCCCTACATTTAAAACACTTCCTTGTAGTCTACATCCATCCATCCATCCATTTTCTACCGCTTATTCCCTTTGGGGTGGCGGGAGGCGCTGGTGCCTATTTCAGCTAATATCGGGCGGAAGGCGGGGTACAACCTGGACAAGTCGCCACCTGATCGCAAGGCCAACACAGACAGACAGACAATATTCACACTCACATTCACACACTAGGGCAAATGTAGTGTTGCCAATCAACTTATCCCCAGGTGCATGTCTTTGTCTTTGGCATGTCTACATCCGAAGTTCTTAATATTTTTAACATCAGAGGGACCCTTATACCACTTAAATACACCTGCCTTGACTCACATATGAACTTGAATTGCCATCCCATTCCTAACCCATAGGGTTCAATATGTCGTCGGTCCACCTTTTGCAGCTATTACAGCTTCAACTCTTCTGGTTGCGGAGTGTGTTTATAGGAATTTTTGACCATTCCTCCAAAAGCTCATTGGTGAGGTCACACACTGATGTTAGTCGAAAAGGCCTGGGTCTTAGTCTCCGTTCTAATTCATCCCCAAAAAAATTCTATCGGGTTAAAGTCAGGACTCTGTGCAGGCCAGTCAAGTTCATGCACACCAGACTCTATCGTCCATGTCTTTATGGACCTTGCTTTATGCACTGGTCCACAGTCATGTTGGATTAGGAAGGGCGCCGTTCCAAACTGTTCTCACAAGGTTGGGAACATGGAATTGTCCAAAATGTTTTGGTATCCTGGAGCATTCAATGTTCTTTTTACTGGAACTAAAGAGCCAAACCCAACTCCTGAAAAACAACCCCACACCATAATTCCTCCCCCACCAAATGTTACACTCGATACAATGCAGGTCCGAAATGTACTGTTCCTCTTGCAACCTCCAAACCCAGACTCGTCCATCAGATTGCCAGATGGAAAAGCGCGATACATCACTCCAGAGAAGGCGTCTCCACTGCTTTAAAATCCAGTCCTTTGCACTGGACTTGGTGATGAATGACTTAGATGCAGCTGCTCGGCCATAGAAACCCATTCCATGAAGCTCTCTGCGTACTGTACGTGAGCTAATTGGAAGGTCACATGAAGTTTGGAGCTCTGCAGCAACTGACTGTGCAAAGAGGTCACCGACTTTCTGCACAATGCGCTTCAGCATCCGCTGACCCCTCTCTGTCAGTTTACGTGGCCTACCACTTGGTGGCTGAGTTGCTGTTGTTCCCAAACTCTTCCATTTTCTTACAATAAAGCCAACAGTTGACTTTGGAATATTTAGGAGCGAGGAAATTTCACAACTGGATTTGTTGCAAAAGTGTCATCCTATGACAGTTCCACACTGGAAATCACTGAGCTTCTGAGAGCGGCCCATTTTTTCACAAATGTTTGTAGAAAAAATCTCCATGCCCAAGTGCGTGATTGTATACACCTGTGGCTGGGCCAAGTGATTAGGACACCTGATTCTGATCATTTGGATGGGCGGCCAAATACTTTTGGCAATATAGTGTATCACTATAAAAATGGGACCCATTACCTCCCTGCTTGGCACTCAGCATCAAGGTTTGGATTTGGGGGTTAAATCACCAAAAATGATTCCCGGGCGTGGCCACCGCTGCTGCTCACTGCTCCCCTCACCTCTCAAGTCTTGGTGAATTCACTGAGGAATTTGTGAAACTGAAACAATACAAAAACAATGCAGCCTTAAGTTAATAATACTAACACAGACACTCCTAAACGTGTTAGCATATTAGCTAATGCTAACGACATGAAGGTTATTACATTACGGTAGCATGTATACAAATGCATGAAAAGCCTCCTACAGACATCACACATGGGACGGTTTAGTAAATATAAACCGTTGGAGTTATAATGTAAAACTTACCAATGTTATTTGGAATGAAAAATGAAGAATCCATAGGCGTAGAAACGATGTCGACGGCAAGAAGGCTGAGTGCCACTCTACTTCTGATTGAAAGCACTAAATGGAAGTACACTTGCAGTGAGCTAACTCGTCCAAAAGATCGCGCACAAACAATAAAACGCTTTCTCAGTGCATGAGAACTGTGAGGAGAAAAATCCATAAGTTAGCCCTACCGTTTTATTAACCTCAAGGTTCAAAGTGTAGGAAAAATGTAGCGGCTTAAAGTTCAGAATTTATGGTGAAGTACTTACGGTTTAAGAGGATAAACCTTGTCAAATGATATGGTTTAAAATAAGTGTTAATCACAAAGGTTAGGTTAGGTTTAGGTTAGGCTAATTCCAAAAACAAATACTAATCAAATATACTGCAAAAGAAGGGTCTCAAATACTGATGAAAAATAAACGTTTATACAATTATGCAGTGCTAAAATAGGTAGATTCTAACTAAATAATATATAATACTAATACATATGTTTCTTACATAAACTGTCAATAAAATTAAAGTTCAGATGAAATTAGACCTTCACCACTTTAGTAATACTTTTTGCACGTAATAAAACACATTCCTCTAAGACTCCATTTTTTTTTTTTATTTTTTTTTTTTGATATTGTCATTACTCCTCTCTGAGCTGCTACCTTACCGTGGTAGAGGAGTTTGCGTGTCCCAATGATCCTAGGAGCTATGTTGTCTGGGGGTTTTCATGCCCCCTGGTAGGGTCTCCCAAGACAAACAGGTCCTAGGTGAGTGATCAGACAAAGAGCAGCTCAAAGACTTCTATGGAATTACAACGAAATGAACCCAGATTTCCCTCGCCCGGACGTGGGTCACCGGGGCCCCGCTCTGGAGCCAGGCCCGGAGTTGGGGCACGATGGCGAGCGCCTGGTGGTCGGGCCTGTTCCCATGGGGCCCGGCCGGGCACAGCCCGAAGAGGCAACGTGGGTCATCCCTCCAATGGGCTCACCACTCATAGGAGGGGCCATAGAGGTCGGGTGCAATGTGAGCTGGGCGGCAGCCGAAGGCAGGGCACTTGGCGGTCCGATCCTCGGCTACAGAAGCTAGCTCTTGGGACGTGGAACGTCACCTCACTGGGGGGGAAGGAGCCTGAGCTAGTGCGCGAGGTAGAGAAGTTCCGGCTGGATATAGTCGGACTCACCTCGACGCACAGCAAGGGCTCTGGAACCAGTTCTCTCGAGAGGGACTGGACCCTCTTCCACTCTGGCGTTGCCGGCAGTGAGAGGCGACGGGCTGGGGTGGCAATTCTGGTTGCCCCCCGGCTCAAAGCCTGTACGTTTGAGTTCAACCCAGTGGATGAGAGGGTAGCTTCCCTTCGCCTTTGGGTGGGGGGACGGGTCCTGACTGTTGTTTGTGCTTACGCACCAAACAGCAGTTCAGAATACCCACCCTTTTTGGGTACACTCGAGGGAGTACTGGAAAGTGCTCCTCCGGGTGATTCCCTTGTCCTACTGGGAGACTTCAACGCTCATGTTGGCAACGACAGTGAAACCTGGAGAGGCGTGATTGGGAAGAATGGTCGCCCGGATCTAAACCCGAGTGGTGTTTTGTTATTGGACTTTTGTGCTCGTCACAGTTTGTCGATAACAAACACCATGTTCAAACATAAGGGTGTCCATATGTGCACTTGGCACCAGGACACCCTAGGCCGCAGTTCCATGATCGACTTTGTAGTTGTGTCATCGGATTTGCGGCCTTATGTTTTGGACACTCGGGTGAAGAGAGGGGCGGAGCTTTCTACCGATCACCACCTGGTGGTGAGTTGGCTGCGATGGTGGGGGAGGATGCCGGACAGACCTGGCAGGCCCAAGCGCATTGTGAGGGTCTGCTGGGAACGTCTGGCAGAGTCTCCTGTCAGAGAGAGTTTCAATTCACACCTCCGGGAGAACTTTGAACATGTCACGAGGGAGGTGCGGGACATTGAGTCCGAGTGGACGATGTTCCGAACCTCTATTGTCGAGGCGGCTGATTGGAGCTGTGGCCGCAAGGTTGTTGGTGCCTGTCGTGGCGGTAATCCCAGAACCCGTTGGTGGACACCAGCAGTGAGGGATGCCGTCAAGCTGAAGAAGGAGTCCTATCGGGTTCTTTTGGCTCATAGGACTCCGGAGGCAGTGGACGGGTACCGACGGGCCAAGCGGTGTGCAGCTTTAGCGGTCGCGGAGGCAAAAACTCGGACATGGGAAGAGTTCGGGGAAGCCATGGAAAACGACTTCCGGACGGCTTCGAAGCGATTCTGGACCACCATACGGCGCCTCAGGAAGGGGAAGCAGTGCACTATCAACACCGTGTATGGTGCGGATGGTGTTCTGCTGACTTCGACTGCGGATGTTGTGGATCGGTGGAGGGAATACTTCGAAGACCTCCTCAATCCCACCAACACGTCTTTCTTTGAGGAAGCGGTGCCTGGGGAATCTGTAGTGGACTCTCCTATTTCTGGGGCTGAGGTCGCTGAGGTAGTTAAAAAGCTCCTCGGCGGCAAGGCCCCGGGGGTGGATGAGATCCGCCCGGAGTTCCTTAAGGCTCTGGATGCTGTGGGGCTGTCTTGGTTGACAAGACTCTGCAGCATCGCGTGGACATCGGGGGCGGTACCTCTGGATTGGCAGACCGGGGTGGTGGTCCCTCTCTTTAAGAAGGGGGACCGGAGGGTGTGTTCCAACTATCGTGGGATCACACTCCTCAGCCTTCCCGGTAAGGTTTATTCAGGTGTACTGGAGAGGAGGCTTCGCCGGATAGTCGAACCTCGGATTCAGGAGGAACAGTGTGGTTTTCGTCCTGGTCGTGGAACTGTGGACCAGCTCTATACTCTCGGCAGGGTTCTTGAGGGTGCATGGGAGTTTGCCCAACCAGTATACATGTGCTTTGTGGACTTGGAGAAGGCATTCGACCGTGTCCCTCGGGAAGTCCTGTGGGGAGTGCTCAGAGAGTATGGGGTATCGGAATGTCTTATTGTGGCAGTCCGCTCCCTGTATGATCAGTGTCAGAGCTTGGTCCGCATTGCTGGCAGTAAGTCGGACACGTTTCCAGTGAATGTTGGACTCCGCCAAGGCTGTCCTTTGTCACCGATTCTGTTCATAACTTTTATGGACAGAATTTCTAGGCGCAGTCAAGGCGTTGAGGGGTTCCGGTTTGGTGGCCACGGGATTAGGTCTCTGCTTTTTGCAGATGATGTAGTCCTGATGGCTTCATCTGGCCGGGATCTTCAGCTCTCACTGGATCGGTTCGCAGCCGAGTGTGAAGCGACCGGAATGAGAATCAGCACCTCCAAGTCCGAGTCCATGGTTCTCGCCCGGAAAAGGGTGGAGTGCCATCTCCGGGTTGGGGAGGAGACCCTGCCCCAAGTGGAGGAGTTCAAGTACCTAGGAGTCTTGTTCACGAGTGGGGGAAGAGTGGATCGTGAGATCGACAGGCGGATCGGTGCGGCGTCTTCAGTAATGCGGACGTTGTATCGATCCGTTGTGGTGAAGAAGGAGCTGAGCCGGAAATCAAAGCTCTCAATTTACCGGTCGATCTACGTTCCCATCCTCACCTATGGTCATGAGCTTTGGGTCATGACCGAAAGGATAAGATCACGGGTACAAGCGGCCGAAATGAGTTTCCTCCGCCGGGTGGCGGGGCTCTCCCTTAGAGATAGGGTGAGAAGCTCTGCCATCCTGGAGGAGCTCAACGTAAAGCCGCTGCTCCTCCACATCGAGAGGAGCCAGATGAGGTGGTTCGGGCATCTGGTCAGGATGCCACCCGAACGCCTCCCTAGGGATGTGTTTAGGGCACGTCCAGCTGGTAGGAGGCCACGGGGAAGACCCAGGACACGTTGGAAAGACTATGTCTCCCGGCTGGCCTGGGAACGCCTCGGGATCCCCCGGGAAGAGCTAGACGAAGTGGCTGGAGATAGGGAAGTCTGGGCTTCCCTGCTTAGGCTGCTGCCCCCGCGACCCGACCTCGGATAAGCGGAAGATGATGGATGGATGGATGGATATTGTCATTACTGCCACACATGGTGGAAATGTGTATTACAACTGAGTACCACTGCAGCCCATATGGACCAAAGCTGAGAAACTAGGGGTGTAACGGTACACAAAAATTTCGGTTCGGTACGTACCTCGGTTCAGAGGTCACGGTTCGGTTCATTTTCGGTACAGTAAGAAAAAAACAAAATATACATTTTTTGATTACTTATTTGACAAATTTGCTAAATCTTCCACCAAAAATAATTGTCTTGGTGGAATATTTGATGTGAAGTAATCGGAAACTTGGATAGGTCAATAATTCATAATAACATTGATTTTGATTCAATATAATGTTTTAAACAATGACAGTTTGAAAGAAGAAAAAAACAGCTTTTTTTTTTATTAGTAAACGTTGCAAGTTTTTCTAAATTACATTTAGCCTTTAAGATTTTTTATTTCACTTTTGTTTATGTTTTTGTTTATTTTAATAGTATTTTTAGAATGTGCCTTGGGCCTTTAAAACATTAGCTGTGGGCTGCAAATGGCCTCCGGGGCACACTTTTGAAACCCTTGCTATAGATAATAAAAAAATTAATCTGATTGATCAAAGGATAAAAAGCAGAGCCTGGCGACGCATGCGCGTTTATCATAACTCTCTCGCTCTCTCTGTCTCTGCCCCGCCCTCACGAATGTTAACCCTGTGTGCACCACTTTTTTTTTTTTTTTAACCCCTTCTTAACCCTGAACGTACATTGAAAATACATACAACCATAACTTAAAATGCCGGACATTCGAGGCATTTAAGAAACTCCACCTGGACAGCTCCGCAAAGAGGACATATCCCGTGAAAAGAGGAGGTGTGGTCAGTCTATCATAGCCCAGTCGTTGTTAGCATGCCGTGTGTTGTTGTTTTTTTGATTGATTGGAACTTTTATTAGTAGATTACACAGTACAGTACATATTCCGTACAATTGACCACTAAATGGTAACACCCGAATAAGTATTTCAACTTGTTTAAGTCTGGGTCAACGTAAATTAATTAATGGTGCCTCGGTGTGCATTGTTTACAAAACGTGCGGTGCGCTACTTATATGTCCGTGTCGTTCGGTTCACCTGCGAACCGAACCGAAACCCCCGTACCGAAACGGTTCAATACAAATACACGTACCGTCACACCCCTATGAGAAACAGATATTTTTGTCGACCATCTAGGGGGCACTCGCGGCCCAACATCCATCCATCCATTTCCTACCGCTTGTCCCTTTTGAGGGGGCCAACATATGGCTGGGAAACACTGGTGTACGTAACATGTAATGTTGGTTCTTCGGTCAATATGTTGCATAGATTATACAAACCCCGTTTCCATATGAGTCGGGAAATTGTGTTAGATGTAAATATAAATGGAATACAATGATTTGCAAATCATTTTCAACTCATTCAGTTGAATATGCTACAAAGAAAACATATTTGATGTTCAAATTGATAAACTTTTTTTTTGTGCAAAAAATCATAAACTTAAGAATTTGATGCCAGCAACACGTGACAAAGAAGTTGGGAAAAGTGGCAATAAATACTGCTAAATTTGAGGAATGCTCATCAAACACTTATATGGAACATCCCACAGGTGTGCAGGCTAATTTGGAACAGGTGGGTGCCATGATTGGGTATAAAAGCAGCTTCCATGAAATGCTAAGTAATTCACAAGTAAGAATGGGGCGAGGGTCACCAATTTGTAAGCAAATTGTCGAACAGTTTTAGAACAACATTTCTCAATGAGCTATTGCAAGGAATTTAGGGATTTTACCGTCCATGGTCCGTAAAATCATCAGAAGGTTCAGAGAATCTGGAGAAATCACTGCACGTAAGCGATGATATTACGGACCGTTGATCCCTCAGGCGGTACTGCATCAAAAACAGACCTCAGTGTGTAAGGATATCACCACATGGGCTCAAGAACACTTCATAAAACCACTGTCAGTAACTACAGTTGGTTGCTACATCTGTAAGTGCGAGTTAAAACACTGCTATGCAAAGCAAAACCTATTTATCAACAACACCCAGGAACGCCGCTGGCTTCGCTGGGCCCGAGCTCATCTAAGATGGACTGATGCAAAGTGGAAAGGTGGTCTGACGAACCCACATTTCAAATTATATTTGGAAACTGTGGACGTGGTGTCCTCCGGAACAAAGAGGAAAATAACCATCCGGATTGTTATAGGCGCGAAGTTCAAAAGCCAGCATCTGTGATGGTATGGAGGTGTATTAGTGCCCAAGGCATGGGTAACTTACACATCTGTGAAGGCACCATTAATGCTGAATGGTCCATACAGGTTTTTGAGAAACATATGTTGTCATCCAAGCAACGTTATCATGGACACCCCTGCTTATTTCAGCAAGACAATGCCAAGCCATGTGTTACAACAGCGTGGTTTTGTAGTAAAAGAGTGCAGGTACTTTCCTGGCCCGCCTGCAGTCCAGACCTGTCTCCCATCGAAAATGTGTGGCACATTATGAAGCGTAAAATACGACAGTGGAGACCCCGGACTGTTGAACGACTAAAACAAGAATGTGAAAGAATTCTACTTTCAAAGCTTCTACAATTAGTTTCCTTTGAAGTGGGAGAGCTTGCACAATCGGTGGCTGACTAAATACTTTTTTGCCCCACTGTATATGCTACTTGTGAACTTTCATGCAGAGAAGGAAATCAAAACTAAGTCAATTGACCAAAACTGTATTTATTAGGGCTGCGAATCGTTGGGTGTCCCACGATTCAATTCAATATCGATTATAAATCGATTTTTTCGATTCAACGAGATTCTCGATTCAAAAACGATATTTTTCCGATTCAAAACTATTCTGTATTCATTCAATACATAGGATTTCATCAGGATCTACCCCAGTCTGCTGACATGCAAGCAGAGTAGTAGACCTTTTTTAAAAGCTTTCGTAATTGTAAAGGACAATGTTTTATCAACTGATTGCAATAATGTAAATTTGTTTTAACTATTAAACGAACCAAAAATATGACTTATTTGATCTTTGTGAAAACATTGGACACAGTGTGTTGTCAAGCTTATGAGATGCGATGCAAGTGTAAGCCACTGTGACACTATTGGTCTTTTTTTTTAATTTTTATAAATGTCTAATGATAACGTCAATGAGGGATGTTTAATCACTGCAATACTGAAATTATAACTAAAATTGATACTGTTGTTGAAAATATTCATTTTTGTTTCACTACTTTTGGTTTGTTCTGTGTCGTGTTTGTGTCTCCTCTCAATCGCTCTGTTTATTGCAATTCTGAGTGTTGCTGGGTCAATTTTGGTTTTGGAATTGGATTGCATTGTTATGGTATTGCTGAGTATTGTTTTGTTGGATTGATAAAAAAAATAAAAAAATTTTGAATAGATGTTTTTTTTAAATGAGAATAGATGCTGAATTGCACAACGTGAGAATCGCGATTCAAATTCAAATCGATTTTTTCCCACACCCCTAGTATTTATTAAACAGTTATTAAGCAGTGGCACACACATTCATGTCATTTCCAAAACAGAAAGTGCAAGATTGTCAGAGACATTTTAAGTGCCAAATATAAATGAGCTGCATAATAGGAAATCAAATAGTATTCATCCTTCGCCATGTGGTAGGTTCCTACGGACGTTTTTAAATTATTTTCATTCTCTAGCAGGTGACTTTTCAAATGATGCTACATATTAGCAGTGATGCTACTTTTTATAGCAATGCTTTTGGCCCACACTTGACAAATTACGGTTGTCTGTTCGACATCTTCCCGCTTGAAGCCAAACCACCGCCAGACGATGGGAACCCCTGCTGTTTTTTGGGGGAATTAATTCTTCCTTCATTCGCACCTTCTTTCTCTCACTCGCACGGCTCTGCTAGCATCACAGCTAACATTACCCAGTCTGCTACCTCTCTGCTCCATGAGGGCGTTTACCACGGGTGTCCAAAATTTTTCCAGATGGCCGCACACGGAAAAATTTAAACATGCGGGGGCCATTTTGATTTTTTTCATTTTCAAACCAAAACAAAATATATGGATTTTTTTTTAAATCCTTAGGGCTCTTAGGGAGCATAGAGGGTCTCAGTCACTAAAATGTTAAAAATAAGTCAAATTATTATTTTTTTTAATTTAATGCTTACAGTAAATCTGTATATCAACTTGAGTTTGATATCAAGTAAAACAAATAAGATTTTATGCCTTTTCTGTCAAAGACAACTTTGTTTTTTAAAGTAAAACTGAAATATGCAGTATTTAGATAGATAGATAGATAGATGGATAGTACTTTGATTCTTTCAGGAGAGTTCCTTTAAGTAATTAAAGCCCTCAAAGATCAATAATGCAGGACACCATTGATTTTAATTATTTAATATTTTTGAGTAATCACAGTGAAAAGTTAACTAAAATCCTACTAAATATATTTGAGATCCGAAAGGTTCCCCACTCATAAAGTGGTGCATTTGTATTAGTTTTTTTTTACTTTTAACACTTAAATTTCAAGATCAACTTCCGATATATCTGTTGATTTTAAGTTTGAACTATTATTTTGTTTGTTTTGTGCTCTTTTGTCAAAACTTTGATGTTTTTACATGGCAACCACACAACATATGCAATATTTTTTCCACATGGCAACCACACAACATATGCAATATTTTTTCCACATAAAACATTTAAAAGTGATATTTTTTAAGTAATAATTCATTATAACATTGGATTTTTTTGTCCTATTTTTTTTTTGAATGGAAAAAAAGAAAATAAAGACAAAAGGACCAAAAAAACTGCCTACATGGCAGCTTCGTGTCAACATCGCCACTTTTTCTCATTAGATTTCACCTCATTCTACTTTTTTTAAATGTTTTTTTTTTTTGCAATACTATCAATTTTGCACTTTTTGCAGAATGTGTGGCGGGCCAATAAATGATTAGCTGCGGGCCGCAAATGGCCCCTGGGCCGCACTTTGGATACCCCTGGCGTATACGTATGTGACATATGACGTGACAGTATGTGACGTGTGTAAGAAGGTGCGCCTGCTTGTCTGTGAGAAGGAGACACAGGAAAAAGCGAGAAGACCCTGTAGTGTAATGCCCGCAGCTAAAAGCAACTGCGTGAGAACGTATACTCGAATATCACGATATAGTCATTTTCTATATCACACGGAGACAAACTCGCGATATATCGTGTATATCGATAGATCGTCCAGCCCAACGTCCACCTGTGGTGAATTCAGATGGTTGGACATGATTTCCTTGACGCTCACACTGGTGAATGAATGATGAATGAATGATTGGTGGTGGTCGGAGGGGCCGTAGGCGCAAACAGGCAGCCACGCTTCCGTCAGTCTACCCCAGGGCAGCTGTGGCTACTGATGTAGCTTACCACCACCAGGTGTGAATGAATGATGGGTTCCCACTTCACTGTGAGCGCTTTGAGTATCTAACATTAGAAAAGAGTGATATAAACCTAATCTATTATTATTATTATTATTTGGAAACGCGCACACCTTTTCACATTGTCATTATGGGGTATTGAATGTAGAATTTTGAGGACAAAAATGAATGTATTCTATTTTGGAATAAGACTGTAACAAAATGAAATGTTGAAAAAGTGAGGTGCTGTGAATACTTTCCACATGAATGCGTGTTTTTTTCTTGTGCCTTAATTGTGCACATGTGTCAGCAGTGTGACAATTTAGACTCCAGCAGGAATGGTGCCAGCAACTGCAGCAGCTGATTGGGATCTTAACAAACAAACACAAAAATAGTTGTAAATGCAAAGACAGTTCTATCCAGTAGCGTGCAAAGCCAGTAGGAAAATCAACAAAACAAAGGCAACTGATGAGAAATTCCCATAGAATCGCAGGCCCTGCCCGCTTGTCAAATTCCCCCCTTTGGTCATCGTGCTGGATGAAGTATGAGAAAGAATGCTGGCAGGATATAAGTGGCGCACCAGGGGACAAAATTCTCAATTGGATTGAAAGTGGCATAAATACAAAATCATAATAAATGCCACAAATAAAATGTGCTTGAATAAACAGCTGTTGTAAAAGTTCCCTTCTGTAAACTGGTCTCTAATGGAGGCAATCATGGTTTTTTTTTGTGCACCACAGTGCCCATACTGGCCAAAGCAAATGTGAACGGCCAGGTATTAAAGGCCTACTGAAATCTAATACTACCGACCACGCAGTCTGATAGTTTATATATCAATGATGAAATATTAACATTGCAACACATGCTAATACGGCCTTTTTAGTTCACTAAATTGCAATTTTAAATTTCGCGTGACGTTATGGGATTGTAGCGGACATTTTTTTCCAGCCCGTTCCCAGCTATAAGTAGTCTGCTTTAATCGCATAATTACACAGTATTCTGGACATCTGTGTTGCTGAATCTTTTGCAATTTGTTCAATTAATAATGGAGAAGTAACACAATAGGCAGATAAGGGATTTTCCAGAATTATCCTAGCAAATGTGTCTAATATCTGAATCGCTCCCACTGCCCTCGCATTTTTATTTATTTTTTCTAATCCTTCACTCTCACTAACCTCATCCACAAATATTTAATCCTCGCTCAAATTAATGGGGAAATCGTCGCTTTCTCGGTCCGAATCGCTCTAGCTGCTGGTGGCTATGATTGTAAACAATGTGAGGATGTGAGGAGCTCTACAACCGTGACGTCATGCGCACATCGTCTGCTACTTCCGGTACAGGCAAGGCTTTTGTATAAGCGACCAAAAGTTGTGAACTTTATCGTCGATGTTCTCTACTAAATCCTTTCAGCAAAAATATGGCAATATCGCCAAATGATCAAGTATGACACATAGAATGGACCTGCTATCCCCTTTTAAATAAGAAAATCTCATTTCAGTAGGCCTTTAATAAAAAGTTAAAGTACCCATGATTGTCACACACACACACAAGGTGTGGTGAAATTATTCTCTGCATTTGACCCATCACCCTTGATCACCCCCTAGGAGATGTGGAGAGCAGTGAGCAGCAGCGGTGGCCATGCCCAGGAATCATTTTTGGTGATTTAACCCCCAATTCCAACCCTTGACGCTGATTGCCAAGCAATGAGGTAATGGGTCACATTTGTATAGTCTTTGGTATAACTCGGTCGGGGTTTGAACTCACGACCTACTGATTTCAGGGCGGACACTCTAATATATTGTCCTATTTTAGTATTCTTTCAGTAAGAATGATCATATTTTGTAGCATTTTTCCACTTCGCTGTAGCTGCCAGCCAGACTACAAGGCAGTCATTTCCTGTCATAATCATGACTTTATTTTATATTTTTATATTTTGCAGATTTGACTGGGGAAGTAGTTAAAGGAGGTTGTAAAGATTTGATGCATGTCATAAAATAATTATATATGACTTTGAAAAAAATGTTTTTTATGGGGGGGAACAAAACACTTGCAATGTTATTAGTAGTTAAACAGCACCACCATGTGTAAACATTTAGAATTGCACTTCCATGTTGCCTGCAGTGACATAGAAAGTACAATACAATGGGTAGCAGAAAATATTGATGGAAGGACACCAAAAGGATGATGTATGTATTACACAACATTATGCAACTGACAGAAGGATCCTATGTTGATATGACTCTTGTCATCAATATGTCAATGATTTATATCAATTATTAATATGACTAACTGCAGTACACCAGGGGTCACCAATGCGGTGCCCGCGGGCACCAGGTAGCCCGTAACGACCAGATGAGTAGCCCGCTGGCCTGTTCTAAAAATTGCTCAAATAGCAGCACGTACCAGTGAGCTGCCTCTATTTTTTAAATTGTATTTATTTAGTAGCAAGCTGGTCTCGCTTTGCTTGACATTTTTAATTCTAAGGGAGACAAAACTCAAATAAAATTTGAAAACCAAGAAAATTTTTTAAAGACTTGGTCTTCACTTGTTTGAATAAATTTGTTTATTTTTTTACTTCTTATAACTTTCAGAAAGACAATTTTAGAGAAAAAATACAACCCTGAAAATGATTTTAGGATTTTTAAACACATATACCTTTTTACCTTTTAAATTATTTCCTCTTCTTTCCTGACAATTTAAATCAATGTTCAAGTATTTTTTTCATTTTTATTGTAAAGAATAATAAATACATATTAATTTAATTCTTCATTTTAGCTTCTGTTTTATCGACAAAGAATATTTGTGAAATATTTCTTCAAACTTATTATGATTAAAATTCAAACAAATTATTCTGGCAAATCTAAAAAAAATTTAGAATCAAATTTAAATCTAATTTCAAATTCTTTTGAATTTCTTTTAAAATTTTTGTTCTGGAAAATCTAGGAGAAATAATGATTTGTCTTTGTTAGAAATATAGCTTGGTCCAATTTGTTACATATTCTAATAAAATGCAGATTGGATTTTAACCTATTTAAAACATGTCATCAAAATTCTAAAATGAATCTTAATCAGGAAAAATTACTAATGATGTTCCATAAGTTCTTCTTTTAATTTTTTTCAAAAAGATTCAAATTAACTAGTTTTCTCTTCTTTTTTTCGGTTGAATTTTGAAATTTAAAGAGTCGAAATTTAAGATAAACTATGTTTAAAAATTTAATTTTTTTTCCTGTTTTCTCCTCTTTTAAACCATTCAATTAAGTGTTTTTTTTATCATTTATTCTCTACAAAAAACCTTCCATAAAAGGGAAAAAAATGTACGACGGAATGACAGACAGAAATACTATATATATATATATATATATATATATATATATATATATATATATATATATATATATATATATATATATATATATATATATATATATATATATGTATATATATATATATTTATATGTGTGTATATATATATATATATATGTATATGTATATATATATATGTATATGTATATATGTATATGTATATATATATATATATATATATATATTAAAGGTAAATTGAGCAAATGGGCTATTTCTGGCAATCTTTTTAAGTGTGTACCAAACTGGTAGCCCTTCGCATTAATCAGTACCCAAGAAGTATTTTTGGTTTAAAAAAGTTTGGTGACCCCTGCAGTACACTAACCTGATGCAAGTGGTTCTTCCACGTATTAGTTGACAGCCTAAGGCACAGGTGTCAACCTCAAGGCCTTTTGAAAATCAATTAGAAATATTTCTCTGTTGAACTGAACAAAATAAAATGTGGAAATTACTCAAGAATGTAACATTTATATTAGAATTTTAAAAGGTTCAAGAATCTTTTATATTGGTATAAACGCAGGGGTGCCAACACTTTTTCTGCAGATGAGCTACTTTTCAATTGATGACGTCAAAGGGGATCTACCTCATTCATATATGTAATTTATATTTATTTATCTATTTATTTATTTATGAAAGATAGGTTTTTAGTTAAAGGTGTTTAATGATAATACAAGCATTGTAAGATTCCTTTCTTTCATGAAGACAAGAATATAAATGGGTGTATTACCTGATTTTGATGACTTGCATTGATTGGAATCAGACAGTAGTGCTGCTTCCATACTCCTTTTTTACACTTTACAAGAAATACATTGGTGGCAAACTCTGTAGCTTGCTAGCTTGTGCATGCCAGCTTTCTGAGACTCTTATTTTGTTATCGCAGGCAGGATAAAGCAGCGCTTTTATTGGGAAGAAAGGAACTGTGCAGTCGGTCTTAAGAGTTTGGACGGCATGTACGGCGCGAGTCTGTTGAAATTGTAAGTGTTTTTCGACTCCCTGTCGGTCATTTTTTCTTAATACTGAGCTCGCAGCAGCCAGACCCTTGGGTGCCATGAATGCCATTCTAGTCACGAAAGTGATGTCATAGTGAAGATTGATGATAGCTAATTTTTAGGTCTATTTTTGTAACACCCTCTGCGATCGACCTGTAGCTCGCAATCGACGTAATGGGCACCCCTAGGCAACACTCAAAATATAAAAATGGTTGGTTTAGAGCAAAGGTGCCCAGACTACAGCCCACCATCGTCCAAAATCCGGCCCTTGGGTAGTCTGTGTAAACAAAATAAAAATAAAAATTTCTCTCTGTCCTTTATAGCCCATCCATCAGTCCATTTTCTACCACTTGTTACTCTCGTGGTCTACTAGCCGCTCAGGCAAATCATAATGTGTCGAAATACATTTTCTCATTGACAATGCAAACCGGCAAGTGTGCGCTCTTTCAGTAAATTACTGCAAAAGGAAAAAAATTGTCGAAAATGTTGGGGAAACGTAAAATAGACTACAAGAGTCGCGTTTTTAAACATCAGTGGACAAATGACTTTTTTTTTGTAGCACTTTGTCGGATCTGCAATGAAACAGATTTTATATATATATATGTATATGTATGTATATGTGTATGTATATATATATATATATATATATATATATGTGTATGTATGTATATATGTATATCCAAACGCCGTTTCCATATGAGTTGGGAAATTGTGTTAGATGTAAATATAAACGGAATACAATGATTTGCAAATCATTTTCAACCCATATTCAGTTGAATATTGCCACAAAAACAACATATTTGATGTTCAAACTGATAAACATTTTTTTTTCTGGAAATAATCATTAACTTTAAAAATTTGATGCCAGCAACATGTGAGAAAAAAGTTGAGAAAGGTGGCAATAAATACTGATAAAGTTTAGGAATGCTCATCAAACACTTATTTGGAACATCCCACAAGTGTGCAGGCTAATTTGGAACAGGTGGGTGCCATGATTGGGTATAAAAACAGCTTCCCAAAAATTGCTTCAGTCTTTTACAAGAAAGGATGGGGGGAGGTACACCCCTTTGTCCACAACTGCGTGAGCAAATAGTAGAACAGTTTAAGAACAACGTTTCTCAAAGTGCAATTGCAAGAAATTTAGGGATTTCAACATATACAGTCCATAATATCATCAAAAGGTTCAGAGAATCTGGAGATATCACTCCACGTAAGCGGCAACATTGAATGACCGTGACCTTCGATCCCTCAGACGGCACTGTATCAAAGTTTTTGAGTTTGAACATCAAATATCTTGTCTTTGTAGTGCATTCAATTGAATATGGGTTGAAAAGGGTTTGCGAATCACTGCATTCCGTTTACATTTATATCTAACACAATTTCCCAACTCATATGGAAACGGGGTTTGTGTGTGTATAAATATATATATATATATATATATATATATATATATATATCCCACTTATGTAAAAAAAAAAAATAATAATTCTTACATAATGGGGTACCCATATATATATATATATATATATATATATATATATATATAATATATATATATATATATATATATATATTGGTCCCCCGTTATGTAAAAAATAATATTTTTCGCTTAAATGTCGTGAGGGGGGGACCCTTATACAAAAATTCAAAAAAATGTACTTGCTTCAGCAGCACAATACTGTTGCTGTAGTTGTAGATGTCTCGAAACATCATCAGGAGTCACGACAAAACCCAAAAATGGCAGAAAATGCATACTTTTGGAAAACTTTTTTTTGCTAAAATGTCGTAAGGAGGGACCCTTGCACAAAAATGCTGGTAGTGTAGTTGTAGATGTCTCGAAACGTCATCAGGAGTCCTGATAAAACCCAAAAATGGCAGAAAACATGTTTTCGCTAAAACGGACTTGCTTCAGAAGCACAATATAGGTGCTGTAGTTGTAGATGTCTGAAAATGTCTTCAGGATTCCCGACAAAACCCCAAAATAGCAGAAAATGCATATTTTTGGCAAACTTTTTTTCACTAAAATGTCGTAAGTGGGAACCTTATGCAAAAAAAAAACAAAAAAACGGATTTGCTTCAACAGCACAATACTGGTGCTGTAGCTGTAGATGTCTCAAAACGTCATCAGGAGTCCCGCCAAAACCCAAAAATGGCAGAAAATGCATATTTTTGGAAAACTTTTTTTCGCTAAAAAAGGTTTCAAAAATATAAAAAATGGATTTGCTTCAGCAGCACAATACTGTTGCTGAATTTGTAGGAGATGTCTCAAAACGTCATCAGGAGTCCAGACAGAACCCGAAAATGGCAGAAAATGCATATTTTTTGGGGGAAAAATTAGCTAAAAAAAGGTATTCAAATTTTTAAAAAACGGATTTGCTTCATTAGCACAATACTGGTGCTGTAGTTGTAGGAGATGTCTCAAAACGTCATCAGGAGTCCCGAAAGAACCCGAAAATGGCAGAAAATGCATATTTTTGAAAAACTTTATTTCGCTAAAATGTCGTAAGGGGGGACCCTTATGCAAAAATTCCATAAAACGGATTTGCTTCAGCAGCACAATACTGGTGCTGTAGCTGTAGGAGATGTCTCAAAACGTCATCAGGAGTCCCGACAGAACCCGAAAATGGCAGAAAATGCATATTTTTGTGGAAAAAAATTCGCTAAAAAAAGGTATTAAATTTTTAAAAAACGGATTTGCTTCATTAGCACAATACTGGTGCTGTAGTTGCACCAATATGCAAAAATTCCCAAAAATTTATTTTTTTCAGTAGCACAATATTGGTGCTGTAGTTGTAGGAGATGTCTCAAAACGTCATCAGGAGTCCCGAAAGAACCCGAAAATGGCAGAAAATGCATATTTTTGAAAAACTTTATTTCGCTAAAATGTCGTAAGGGGGGACCCTTATGCAAAAATTCCATAAAACGGATTTGCTTCAGCAGCACAATACTGGTGCTGTAGCTGTAGGAGATGTCTCAAAACGTCATCAGGAGTCCCGACAGAACCCGAAAATGGCAGAAAATGCATATTTTTGTGGAAAAAAATTCGCTAAAAAAAGGTATTAAAATTTTTAAAAAACGGATTTGCTTCATTAGCACAATACTGGTGCTGTAGTTGCACCAATATGCAAAAATTCCCAAAAATTTATTTTTTTCAGTAGCACAATATTGGTGCTGTAGTTGTAGGAGATGTCTCAAAACGTCATCAGGAGTCCCGACAGAACCCGAAAATGGCAGAAAATGCATACTTTTGAGAAACTTTTTTTCGCTAAAATGTCGTAAGGTGGACCCTTATGCAAAAATTCCAAAAAACTGATTTGCTTCAGCAGCACAATACTGGTGCTGTAGCTGTAGGAGATGTCTCAAAACGTCACCAGGAGTCCAGACAGAACCCGAAAATGGCAGAAAATGCATATTTTTGGGGGAAAAAATTTGCTAAAAAAAGGGATTAAAATTTTTAAAAAACGGATTTGCTTCATTAGCACAATACTGGTGCTGTGGTTTTAGGAGATGTCTCAAAACGTCACCAGGAGTCCCGACGGAACCCGAAAATGGCAGAAAATGCATATTTTTGAAAAACTTTATTTCGCTAAAATGTCGTAAGGTGGACCCTTATGCAAAAATTCCATAAAACGGATTTGCTTCAGCAGCACAATACTGGTGCTGTAGCTGTAGAAGATGTCTCAAAACGTCATCAGGAGTCCTGACAGAACCCGAAAATGGCAGAAAATGCATATTTTTGTGGAAAAAAATTCGCTAAAAAAAGGTATTAAAATTTTTAAAAAACGGATTTGCTTCATTAGCACAATACTGGTGCTGTAGTTGCACCAATATGCAAAAATTCCAAAAAAATTATTTTTTTCAGCAGCACAATATTGGTGCTGTAGTTGTAGGAGATGTCTCAAAACGTCATCAGGAGTCCAGACAGAACCCGAAAATGGCAGAAAATGCATACTTTTGAGAAACTTTTTTTCGCTAAAATGTCGTAAGGTGGAGACCCTTATGCAAAAATTCCAAAAAACTGATTTGCTTCAGCAGCACAATACTGGTGCTGTAGCTGTAGGAGATGTCTCAAAACGTCACCAGGAGTCCAGACAGAACCCGAAAATGGCAGAAAATGCATATTTTTGGGGGAAAAAATTTGCTAAAAAAAGGGATTAAAATTTTTAGAAAACGGATTTGCTTCATTAGCACAATACTGGTGCTGTGGTTTTAGGAGATGTCTCAAAACGTCACCAGGAGTCCCGACGGAACCCGAAAATGGCAGAAAATGCATATTTTTGAAAAACTTTTTTTCGCTAAAATGTCGTAAGGGGGGACCCTTATGCAAAAATTCCATAAAACGGATTTGCTTCAGCAGCACAATACTGGTGCTGTAGCTGTAGGAGATGTCTCAAAACGTCATCAGGAGTCCCGACAGAACCCGAAAATGGCAGAAAATGCATATTTTTGTGGGAAAAAATTCGCTAAAAAAAGGTATTAAAATTTTTAAAAAACGGATTTGCTTCATTAGCACAATACTGGTGCTGTAGTTGCACCAATATGCAAAAATTCCAAAAAAATTATTTTTTTCAGCAGCACAATATTGGTGCTGTAGTTGTAGGAGATGTCTCAAAACGTCATCAGGAGTCCCGACAGAACCCGAAAATGGCAGAAAATGCATACTTTTGAGAAACTTTTTTTCGCTAAAATGTCGTAAGGTGGGGACCCTTATGCAAAAATTCCCAAAAACTGATTTGCTTCAGCAGCACAATACTGGTGCTGTAGCTGTAGGAGATGTCTCAAAACGTCACCAGGAGTCCAGACAGAACCCGAAAATGGCAGAAAATGCATATTTTTTGGGAAAAAAATTTGCTAAAAAAAGGTATTAAAATTTTTAAAAAACGGATTTGCTTCATTAGCACAATACTGGTGCTGTGGTTTTAGGAGATGTCTCAAAACTTCACCAGGAGTCCCGACGGAACCCGAAAATGGCAGAAAATGCATATTTTTGAAAAACTTTTTTTCGCTAAAATGTCGTATGCAAAAATTTCAAAAAACGGATTTGCTTCAGCAGCACAATACTGGTGCTGTAGTTGTAGGAGATGTCTCAAAAGGTCATCAGGAGTCCCGACAGAACCCGAAAATGGCAGAAAATGCATATTTTTGGGGAAAAATATTTGCTAAAAAAAGGTATTAAAATAAAAAAAAAAACTGATTTGTTTCAATAGCACAATACTGGTGCTGTAGTTGTAGGAGATGTCTCAAAACGTCATCAGGAGTCCCGACAGAACCCGAAAATGGCAGAAAATGCATATTTTTGGGGGGGAAAAATTCACTAAAAAAAGGTATTCAAAATTTTAAAAAACGGATTTGCTTCATTAGCACAATACTGGTGCTGGGGTTGTAGGAGATGTCTCAAAACGTCACCAGGAGTCCCGACAGAACCCGAAAATGGCAGAAAATGCATATTTTTGAAAAACTTTTTTTCGCTAAAATGTCGTAAGTATGCAAAAATTCCCAAAAACGGATTTGCTTCAGCAGCACAATACTGGTGCTGTAGCTATAGGAGATGTCTCAAAAGGTCATCAGGAGTCCCGACAGAACCCGAAAATGGCAGAAAAAGCATATTTTTGGGGGAAAATATTTGCTAAAAAAAGGTATTAAAATAAAAAAAAAAACGGATTTGTTTCAATAGCACAATACTGGTGCTGTAGTTGTAGGAGATGTCTCAAAACGTCATCAGGAGTCCCGACAGAACCCGAAAATGGCAGAAAATGCATATTTTTGAAAAACTTTTTTTCACTAAAATGCAAAAATTCAAAAAAATGTATTTACTTCAGCAGCACAATACAGGTACTGCAGCTGTAGGAGATGTCTGAAAATGTCGTCAGGAGTCCCGACAGAACCCAAATATTGCAGAAAATGCATATTTTATGGGGAAAAAATTCGCTAAAAAAAAGTTTAACAAATTGAAAAAACGGATTTGCTTCAGAAACCCAATACTGGTGCTGTAGCTGTAGGAGATGTCTCAAAACGTCATCAGGAGTCCAGACAGAACCCGAAAATGGCAGAAAATGCATATTTTTTGGGGAAAAAATTAGCTAAAAAAAGGTATTCAAATTTTTAAAAAACGGATTTGCTTCATTAGCACAATACTGGTGCTGTAGTTGTAGGAGATGTCTCAAAACGTCATCAGGAGTCCAGAAAGAACCCGAAAATGGCAGAAAATGCATATTTTTGAAAAATTTTATTTCGCTAAAATGTCGTAAGGGGGGACCCTTGTGCAAAAATTCCATAAAACGGATTTGCTTCAGCAGCATGTGTATATATATAAATATATAAATGTATATATCCATATATGTGTGTATATGTATATATGTATTTATACATTTATGTATATATCCATACATGTATATATGTATGTGTGTATATATATATACATATATATATTATACACATATATGTACTTATGTGTATATATGTATGTATGTTTATGTACACATTTATATGTATATAAATACATATATATATGTTAATATACATATATATATATATATATATATATATATATATATATATACACACACACACAGAGGTGGGACCAAGTCATTGTTTTGCAAGTCACAAGTAAGTCTCAAGTCTTTGCCCTCGAGTCTCAAGTCAAGTCCAAAGTCAAGACTGGAAAGTCTCAAGTCAAGTCTCAAGTCCTGCATTTTGAGTTTCGAGTCATTTCAAGTCCTTTTAACCACAGGCTAATATATTTACACAAATTGTGTATGCTTTTAAAACGCTGTATGTATTTAGTATTAAAAAAAATTGTGCTGACATTGCACTTCATAATAGCACTATTAACCAGTTATTCCAAACATTTAACTCGTTTTTTTACCAAATGTGTTCATTCTGTAAAGGAATAAGTGCAACTGTACTTATTTGCACAAATGTGTTAGCATTGTATTTCCATGGCAAATTGCATTGTAACTAGTTCCACAGCAGTTTCTATCCTGTTTTTACCTTATCCCATTGATCTCATCTCATACTGTATGTGTGTTGATGTGTGCGTACACATGAAAAACATAACAAATACATGAAAAGAACAAGGAACTGAGTTGTACGTTTCAGATTTCACGGCCCTATAGAATATGTACACATATTCTTAATACAGTATACATTTTAACTGACCTTTATTTGATTATTTTTGTCTTTTTGTAGGTGGCTAAAATACGGGGTGCTGCTGACAACCGTCTAACGTTACGTTACTGTGTGTGATACATTGACTAACGTAACATTATGTGTAGGTACCTCCTGCAACCCTGCTTAAAAAAAATCACCTTACAAAAAGTATGAATAAGGTAGCGAACTGCAGTGATAGCAACAGATTGTCGTGTTTGCAATGACGTTATAACCATATACATATTATAAGTAGACGCAGCATTGGCTGATGTGACGTGAGCAATTTGGCCGCCATCTTGAAGTGGTGATGAGGAGCCGGCAAGCAGCCTAAACTGACAGTTGACAGGTAGCAAACAAAGATGCTGGGCTGGTATTCAGCGTTTTCCTGCTTAAATGAACGGACTGTTGAAAATAATCGGGGGATTACTTTACACAAGTTAGATTTAACATTAACATAGTTGTATTTTGTGAAAAGAATGTTACCACAGAGTTGAGAAGGAGCAAAGATCTTCAATTTACATGTAAAAATCACAAAGAAATCTCCTGCGGGAGGATGACCCCGCTCCTACAGGTATTTGGTTTACAAACTTTCAGCCCCACCTAAAACAAATTCACCAGCCGCCACTGATTATGATTCATTCTCGTTTTAGGCAAAACATAAGACAATACTCTCTTAACAGTATAATATAACCAGGAATAAGTCTTCAAGTAACAGTATTCAAATACTAACTTTGTTGGCTAAGACAAAATTTGCTTTTATTCTGAATCCAGTGAAACAGATTTGTGGTTTTAGCTGATATAAAGGCTTTCAGGTGTTTATATATGTGTATGTTTAAGTATTTGGCAAATGCTTTTATCCAAAGCAACATACATATATAAAACAATTACTGTAAACATGTAAACATATATATGTATGCATATACATATATACATATGTATGTATGCATATACATATATATGTATGCATATACATATATATGTATGCATATACATATATATGTATGCATATACATATATATGTATGCATATACATATATATGTATGCATGTGCACATATATGTATGCATGTACACATATATGTATGCATATGCATATATATGTATGGAGTCTGTTTGGAGGGACTGGAGGAGATGCGGATGAGGGGACAGGGCTGCGGAGCTAGCACTGAGCGCTGGGACGTAGACGCTTCGCGGTGTCTCGACTGGGTGAGCAGGTGTCGGACACCTCAGTCACCTTGGACGTATCCTCGCTCATCCATGCGGACTGGACACTGGCCGAGAGTGGAGTCGGCTGTCTTAGTTGCTTTGTTGGGTCAGCTTCTGTCTCTGGCCATGCTCCCTCCTCCCCAGCGGACAATGGCGTGGAACACCGCAGAGGCCACCACAGTGGATATGTTTATTTTACTTTTTATTCATAGCTGTATGTAGAAGTGTCTGGTTGTATCTGCTGCTTTAATGTCTTTAATGTCCTCTGTGTTGATGTTTGATGTTTCCCTCTTACACACATGTAAGAGGGATGTGTGCTATGGCTATGAGTTGTTGGGTTTTTTTTTCTCCCTTGGCCTCAGTTTGCACCCCCACTCCAGGGCCCAGGCTAAGACCGATTTTTTGATTTTTTCATTTTTTATTTTATTTTAATCTTCTATTCTTTTCTCCCCCCCCCCCCCCCCCTTTGTTTACCTGTATGTCATCTTTTTGTAAGGGGCGCTGGAAGCCGGCAGACCCGTCAGCGATCCTGTTCTGTCTCCCTGTAATGTTTGTCTAATCTTGAATGGGATTGTGCTGAAAATTGTAATTTTCCTGAAGGAACTCTCCTGACGGAATAAATAAAGTACTATCTAATCTAATCTAATCTATCTATATATGTATGTATACATATATATGTATGTATACATATGTATGTGTATATACATATATATGCATGTACATATACAGAGGTGGGTAGTAACGCGCTACATTTACTCCGTTACATCTACTTGAGTAATTTTTGGGATAAATTGTATTTCTAAGAGTAGTTTTTATGCAACATACTTTTACTTTTACTTAAGTATATTTATAAAGAAGAAACGCTACTTTTACTCCGCTCCATTTATCTACAATCAGCTCGTTACTCACTACTTTTTTTTATCGATCTGTTAATGCACGTTTTTTTTCTTTTGATTTTGTCAGACACGCATTCAAAGTAGGAACTACGCATGCCTGCGTTTCACCAATCAAATGCAGTCACTGGTGACGTTGGACCAACCAAACAAAACCAGGCGGTCACGTGAATGTCACACGTTGAATCCGACCTAAAAAAGTTGAAAAACTTATTGGGGTGTTACCATTTAGTGGTCAATTGTGCAGAATATGTACTGTACTGTGCAATCTACTGATAAAAGTTTAAATCAATCAATCAATCAAAAGTGTAAAGGAAAAAAGACACTTTTTATTTCAACCGTACTTCCCGTCACAAGCCTAAAGACTGATCGCACAGTTCCTGTCTAAACAATAAAAGCGCCGCTCCATCGCACCTGCCCTAACAAAATAAGAGTCTCCAAATGCCAGCGCAAACAAGCGAGCAAGCTACGGAGTTTGCCGCCAATGTATTTCTTGTAAAGTGTATAAAAACAAATATGGAAGCTGGACAAATAAGATGCCAAAAACCAACGACTTTCATGTGGTATTAGACAGAAAAGAGGAACTTTTTTTCTCCTCCATTTGAAAATGTGGACATTATCAGCACTATACTGTCTGATTCCAATCAATGCAAGTCATCAGAATCAGGTAATACACCAACTTATATTCTTGTCTTCATGAAAGATAGGAATCTATATGTTAAACATGCATGTATATTCATTAAAACACCTTTAACATTTCAACAAAAACAGCAAAATAAAAAACTATAAATTATATACTGTGTATATATATATATATAAATTTATGATATGTGTGTGTGTGTGTGTATATATGAGGTAGACCACCTTGACTTGGTCATTTATTAAGTAATTGATTAACGTCGAAAAACTTATTGGGGTGTTACCATTTAGTGGTCAATTGTAGGGAATATGTACTGTACTGTGCAATCTACTAATACAAGTTTCAATCAATCAATCAATCAATAAATGGCTACTGAGCCTATGGTGCTGTTAAGTTATTGTGGCTCAATTTGCCTTATTTTTTTATTTTAATGTATTATTATTTAATATATATTATTGTTTTAGTTGCTTAAGAGATATTCCTGGCTATGAATTTGCTCATTGCTACTTTTATGTTTTTGGGCATTGTCTGTTGCCGTAATTATTAAACGAACAGGTTACTCATCAGTTACTCAGTACTTGAGTAGTTTTTTCACAAAATACTTTTTACTTTTACTCAAGTAAATATTTGGATGACTACTCCTTACTTTTGCTTGAGTAATAAATCTCTAAAGTAACAGTACTCTTACTTGAGTACAATTTCTGGCTACTCTACCCACCTCTGTACATATATATATGTGTGTACATATATATGTATGTATATACATATATGTATACACATATGTATATATTTACACACATACATATATGTATACACATATATACATATATAAATATACATACATATATACACACAAATATATGTACATATATCTACATATATGTATATATATATACGTGTATACATACATATATACACGTATATGTTAATATATACACAAACATATACACACACATATATATATATATATATATATATATATATATATATAAATAAATATACACACAAATATATACACATGTATAAATATATACACACAAATATATACACATGTATAAATATATACACACAAACATATATATACACACATATACATACATATATATGTATACACATATATTCACACAAATATATATACAAATATATCTTCATATATGTATATAAATATATACATATACACATATATATGTATATATACACACACAAACCTATATATATATATATATATATACATACACATACATATATACACTGGTATATATACATACAAATATATATGTATACACATATGTGTATGTATAAACATACACATATATATACATACACACATATATATATATACATACACACAATGTGTATACGTACATACATACACAAATATGTATATACATACATACATATTTGTGTATATATATATATATAAACGTGTATATACATGTGTATATATATATATACATATACACATACATATATGAATATATATGTATATACACGTATATGTATACATATATACACATACATCTATACATATATGTACTGTATATATACATACATGTATATATACATATACAATGACATACATATACAAACCCCATTTCCATATGAGTTGGGAAATTGTGTTAGATGTAAATATAAACGGAAGACAATGATTTGAAAATCCTTTTCAACCCATATTTAATTGAATGCACCACAAAGACAAGATATTTGATGTTCAAACTCAAACTTTTTGTTTTTGCAAATAATAATTAACTTAGAATTTCATGGCTGCAACACGTGCCAAAGTAGTTGGGAAAGGGCATGTTCACCACTGTGTTACATCACTTTTTCTTTTAACAACACTCAATAAACGTTTGGGAACTGAGGAAAAAAATTGTAGAAGCTTTTAAAGTGGAATTCTTTCCCATTCTTGTTTTATGTAGAGCTTCAGTCGTTCAACAGTCCGGGGTCTCCGCTGTCGTAGTTTACGCTTCATAATGCGCCACACATTTTCGATGGGAGACAGGCCTGGACTGCAGGCGGGCCAGGAAAGTACCCACACTGTTTTTTTACGAAGACACACTGTTGTAACACTTGTCTTGCTGAAATAAGCAGGGGCTTTCATGATTACGTTGCTTTGATGACAACATATGTTGCTCCAAAACCTGTATAGACCATTCAGCATTAATGGTGCCTTCTCAGATGTGTAAGTTACCCATGTAGTTTATATTTACATTAACACAATTTCCCAACTCATATGGAAACGGGGTTTGTACATATATTTAAACATACATGCATGTATATATACATACATTCATGTATATAAACATACATGTATTTATATATTCACATGTAAATATGTATATATACATGTGTGTGTATATATATATATATATATATATACATATATATACTTACAAGTGTATATATTTATACATACACATATATATATAAATTCACGTATACATGTACTGTATATATACACATACATGCATAGAAACATTATATATATATACATGTATATATATACATAAATATACACACGTATACATAAATACACACATGTATATATATACATACACACATGTATATATATATATATACACATGTATACATATATACATACATGTAAATACACACACATGTATATATACATGAATACAAAATGTGTATATATATATACATACATTATGTATTTATACACGTATGTATATATATACACACGTGTATAAATACATAAACGTATATATATATATATATATATATATATACTGTATATATATATACACGTATACATGTATATAAACAATATATATATACATACATACATGTATAAATATATACACGCATGTATATATATATACACACATATATATATATACACATTTATATATGTATATATTCACACACACGCATGTATATACATATATACACACACACATATATATATATATATACACACACATTTATATATCCATACATTTATACGTACACATACATGTATATTCACACAAATAAATACACATATACATACAAACCTATATACTAATACATTTATACATAAACACACACACACATATATATACATACATACATACATATATACCTATATATACATTTATTTACACATATACACATATTATTACACATACGTGTGTACATGTATATACACACATATATATGTATACATATATACACATATATTTACACATATATACCTATATATACACATACACATATATACCAATATGCATATATATATATACACATATATATATATACATATTTATACACACACATATATATATATACACATATATATACACATATACATACACACATACATATACATACACACATACATATACTTATATATATATAAGTATACATATATGTGTATATATATATATACACATATATACATTTACACATACACCCACACATATATATATATATATATATGTGTGTGTGTGTACACACACTCACACACATACATGGGATCCACCCCCCAAAACAGTAATCTCATTTGCCAGCATTAGCTTGAAGCTAAAGATGACTATAACTTTGTTTTTTAAGCATGGGAAGGAAGAAATTGAATGTGAAGGTCAGTGCTGACCAGCCAAGGATGTTGCAGTAATATCTAAATGGACATTTATCCATGAGAATATATAAAAGCTGCTGATGATGTGTTTGACAAAGCAGCTGGAAGGGGATACAACCCTCAAAAGGTACAGTAAATGCTGTACATGATTATTACGTACTTTGAAAAAACTACTGCAGTTGTTTGTAGTACTATATTGTATTTTCAAACATGTATTATATAGAAGTTTTTTTTTTCTTTTTAAAAGGCGTGTTACATTTCAAAAGTGTGCTGTTTTGGGGGCCCAAACACCCATTAATTTGGTTAGTTATCATACAGTTTTCATACAAGTGTTTTGAGTTAAGAGCTCTGTCACAGAAACAATTCAACTCATAAGTTGCGTGTGTTTGTGAAGTACTGCAATGCAGTAAACCCGATGCAAGGTTTTATCTCCCCTATGAAAAAAATCTTCAATTTATTTAAAAACACTATAGAAGACAATTCCAATCAGTAGTATCATTTATTGTAGTTTGTTGGTGGATCTAATTTTAACATGAAAAATCATTCCTGATTTTATGTTTTTTTTAAAAGTCAGGTGGCAAAAGAGGCAATGTAAGAACACATTATATAATGTAATACATTGTCACCTCATTATGTAATAACACTACATTTTGTAATATCCATCCGTCCATCTATCTTCCGCTTACAGAGGTCGGCTCAGGGGGGTAACAGCCTAAACAGGGAAGCCTAGATTTTCCTCTCCCCAGCCACTTTGTCCAGCTCTTCCCAGAGGATCCCGAGGCGTTCCCAGGCCATCCGGGAGACATAGTCTACCCAACGTGTGCTGGGTCTTCCCCATGGCGTTTGGGTGACATCCTGACCAGATGCCCGAACCACCTCATCTGGCTCCTCTCGATGTGGAAGAGCAGCGGCTTTACTTTGAGCTTCTCCCGGATGGCAGAGCTTCTCACCCTATCTCTAAGGGAGGGCCCCGCCATCCAACGGAGGAAACTCATTTCGGCCTCTTATACTCGTGTTCTTGTTCTTTCGGTCATAACCCAAAGCTCATGACCATAGGTGAGGATGGGAACGTAGATCAATCGGTAAATTGAGAGCTTTGCCTTCCGGCTCAGCTCCTTCTTCACCACAACGGATCAATACAGCGTCCGCATTACTAAAGACGCCGCACCGATCCGCCTGTCGATCTCACGATCCGCTCTTCCCTCACTTGTAAACAAGACTCCGAGGTACTTAAACTCCTCCACTTGGGGCAGGGTTTCCTCCCCAACCCGACAATGGCACTCCACGCTTTCCCGGGCGAGAACCATGGACTCGGAGATGTGGATTTTCACCCTGTTCGCTTTACACTCTGCTGCGAACCGATTCAGTGAGAGCTGAAGATCCTGGCCAGATGAAGCAATCAGGACAACATCACCTGCAAAAAGCAGAGACCTAATCCTGCAGCCACCAAACTGGATCCCTTCAACGTCTTGACTGCGCCTAGAAATTCTGTCCATAAAAGTTATGAACAGAATCTGTGACAAAGGGCAGCCTTGGCGGAGTCAACCCTCACTGGAAACGGGTCTGACTTACTGCTGGCAATGCGGACTAAGCTCTGACACTGATCGTGTGGGGAGCGAACCGCCACAATAAGACAGTCTGATACCCCATACTCTCTGAGCACTCCCCACAGGACTTCCTGAGGGACATGGTCAAATGCCTTTTCCAAGTCCACAAAGAACATGTAGACTGGTTGGGCAAACTCCCATGCACCCTCAAGGACTCTGCCGAGAGTATAGACCTGGTCCACAGTTCCACAATCCAATAGGAAGTTTCATTGATCAAATACATTCAATTTAGCTTTACTGATAATAATGGAGAATGTGGTTGCAAGCCATAAACAAAAGTTATACTAATGATTTATTACAGAAATTAAAATGACCATTGAACTAAAATGTTGACGGGCATACACTCATGCAATATATATTATGTTATGATAACATTATATACTATACACGATACTAAAAATAAAACCTCTAATGCAAATATGAAACAGAAACATTAGTTTTCTTCTATCAATGACCAAATTGATTGTTGTTTGTCAAAAATGTGATGAAAATCTAAATATTTTAGGCCTTGCTGTGACATTTTCATAACTAAGGCATCAGTTTTAATGGTTTCTAACACAGTGGACTAAATTGTTCATTTTATTTTGTTTTTTTAAAGTGCAGCACCCGCATTATGAAAAAGGGTATGGCAAAAAAAAAGGGTATTACGTAATGTGTACAATTATGAAATAATGAGGTAAAAATGTATTACATTATTACATAATGTTGTCACAGGCTTCAACAAAACAGAGAACTAATTCATGATTTTTTTCTATTACAGTTTAAAAAGTTGTTTTCACTATATTTCTAATTTAATGGTTGGTTACCGTCTCTCAATTTGTGCACTGTACTTCCATACTTAGGCTTCTGAGTGTGCTGTCAGTACCTGGTTAGTGCACTAAAAACACCAAATGTTGAGTGTGCCGCTTTGGACCCTTACCACCTTTGATCATCTCTATCTTGCCTACTTAGCAGAAGGGGCGGGACTAAGTCGAGCGTTTGGATATTGCAATCGCCGTTTCCGGTAAGTCAGGAAGTAAGTACACAGTGAACATATTATACATATTGAAGTGTACTGATGGAAGTACTTGAGAGACGGCCTGTGTGTGTTCTAGTGTGTTAGAGCTCAAGCTCCATCTTGACATCCATTTTGGAGTTGTAAGGCTCCAGCAGAGGGCGCACCTCTTCTGACAGGAATCTGGCCACCTGAGGAAAACCATCATGATGGAGAGTGGACGATATGGGTCACAGAATGAAAGAAGTTGTGGTTCACCTGCTGGGGAGCACGTCCGATAAAGGTCTTGGGGTCGAGCAGGGCGTCCAGTTGTTCCAAAATGGGAGCAAAGTAAGGGTCCGCCTGGACTCTTGCCAGCAGGTCGTTGTCACCACCCTCCTGCTTGACCACAGCGGCCGCCTCCTGGGAGAGGACGCGAATCTTCTCATGGCAGTCCTGTGAAGAACTAGCGCGTGAAGAACAAGGTTTCTCTGCACAATACGCATTGTCCATGACGCAGTACCTGTCTGTTGCCTCCGGCCTGCACCATGGCCATGATGATGTTCTCTGTGGCCATGAAGGGCAGCTCATGGCGGATGTGCCTTTCTATGACTTTGGGGTAGACCACTAGACCTTCGGTGATGTTCTGCAGAGTGCTCAAGATGATGTCAGCGGTGAGGAAGGACTCCGGCAGAGAGATCCTCCTACGTATTAGATCAGTGCTTCTCAAATTTTGCTCTCCAAGTACCACCATAATGACCAACATTAAAATACACTAGCATAGTAATAGTAATAATAATAATAATAATTAGCTTTATTGTCTCTGAGGAGAAATCTGTCTTGGACTTCAAGACATATAGGACATACAGTTCATCTGATAATACAGTGACAACTGAACAGTGCGAAGGTATATCAGTTATTTATGAGATCATACATTACACTCCCCCCGTATTGCACTATCCCAATATTGCACTCATTATTGCATCCAGTTATTACAGTACTTTTCTGTTAAGTGCTTTCATTGCCAGTGGAAGAAAGGAAAATCTATACCAGTTGAGTTTGTATGTTGCTGTTCTGTACCATTTACCGTTTGGCATCAACACAATTTTCCTATGAAGTATGTGGTCTGGGTTACGGGTGATTTTAAGACCCTGTTTCCTCACGGACTTGTTGAATATTTCTTGAAGGGAACAAGGGGGTTGCAAGCCAATTATTTTACCAGCCCTTTTGATAAGATTTTAAAGTTGGGTTTTGAGTTTGACAAACAGATTTCCAAATTATGTGGAGATGACATAACGGATGAAAGATTCAATGTTTGCCTTATAAAACAACACCATGACCCAATTATTCATTGAAAACAGGGCATATGTGTTGATTAACAAATATATATTTAATTATTTTGGCCACTGTAACATTACACACAGTATGAAGAGTAACACTTTTTAAATTTAGGAAAATAAAACACTGTACTTTAAAGGCCTACTGAAATTAGATTTTCTTATTTAAACGGGGATAGCAGGTCCATTCTATGTGTCATACTTGATCATTTTGCGATATTTCCATATTTTTGCTGAAAGGATTTAGTAGAGAACATCGACGATAAAGTTTGCAACTTTTGATCGCTAATAAAAAAGCCTTGCCTGTACCGGAAGTAGCAGACGATGTGCGCGTGACGTCAGGGTTGTAGAGCTCCTCACATTGTTTACAATCATAGCCACCAGCAGCGAGAGCGATTCGGACCAAGAAAGTGACAATTTCCCCATTAATTTGAGCGAGGATAAAAGATTTGTGGATGAGGATAGTGAGAGTGAAGGACTAGAGAAAAAAAAAAAATGCGAGGGCAGTGGGAGCGATTCAGATGTTTTTAGACACATTTACGAGGATAATTCTGGAAAATCCCTTATCTGCTTATTGTGTTACTAGTGTTTTAGTGAGATTATATGAGACCTGAAAGTCGGAGAGGTGTGGCCACGGGTGTGGTGACCGCCAGTGTCTATGGTGGGAGGAGGTAAGAGAGTCCGCAGCTGCAGGACGCAAGTTCCGCTCATGTCTACGGTAAGAGCCGACTTATTACCACAATGTTCTCACCGAAACCTGCCGGTTGACATGTGGTCGAGAACCATGTTCGCTTGACCGCTCTGTTCCATAGTAAAGCTTCACCTTCGGGAATGTAAATAAGGAAACATCGGCTGTGTTTGTGTTGCTAAAGGCAGCTGCAATACACTGCTTCCCACCTACATCTTTCTTCTTTGACTTCTCCATTATTAATTGAACAAATTGCAAAAGATTCAGCAACACAGATGTCCAGAAATACTGTGTAATTATGCGATGAAAAGAAACGACTTTTAGCCGTGAGCGGTTCTGGAAGAACATGTCCTCTCCAACCGGTGACGTCACGCGCACGCGTCATCATTCCGCGACGTTTTCAACAGGATACTTCGCGGGAAATTTAAAATTGCAATTTAGTAAACTAAACCGGTCGTATTGGCATGTATTGCAATGTTACGATTTCATCATTGATATATAAAACCATCAGACTGCGTGGTCGGTAGTAGTGGGTTTCAGTAGGCCTTTAACAAAGTGATTCTTTGACATGCTACAAGATAGAGCCTGTGCGCCACCATAGTTTGGGAATCACTGCATTAGAGGATGAATATTAGCCAAACTCAAAAGTAATACGGAAACAGTGAAACAATATGTTCTCCAAGTTTTTGCCAGAAAGGTAGAGACGGGCAGTTAAACACTGTCCAATAAAACTAGAATAAAGTCTAACACCTGCTTTATCAATTGATTAATATCTAGGGCTGTTCTACTCAGGGTTTTAAGCTGCCGATTCCAATACTGATCATCCATGGGTGAGATTGGCCAATACAATCATGTATTTATTGTACATTTTTCAATATATTTATGCTGAGCGCTATTGGCAGTTTAACAATATCAACAAAATATTATTTGTCTTTTAGTAAATACACCTTCTTAATCAAAACATGATTACTTGCCTTCAAAGTCCTCCTGTGCCCGGGGAATTATTCTCCAGGGTTTGTAAACATTAACAAAAAACAAAATTATATTTTCAGAAAATAAAAATAACAACCGAATCACTTTAGTACTGAGCATAAACGGAGATTCCCCTTTTTATTTATATTACCATTTTATGGATATATCTGCCCTCCTCTTGCATATCATGTACTGACTGTGATGCAACACTACTGACACAACAATAATTGCGGTTATATTATCCTTTCCCTAAATTCTTCTTAATCTACTTATTTTTTTCTGCTCATTTTCTGCTGTAACGTGGTTCCATCTACACCTCTTTAACATTTACCAAGCACTTATTTCTTGCCGTTGTGTAATGTTAGCCTAGCGCAGGGGTGGGCATTACGTCGATCGTGATCGACTGGTCGATCTCGGATGGTGTGTCAGTCGATCTCAAGCCAGGCATTAAAAAATATACATAAAAATGAGCAATCATCAATCATACCAAGACTTCACTTTCGTCAGTTGTTTGACATTCTCGGCACCCGAGGATCTTGTGAGATGACGCTGGCTGCAGCGAGCTCATATTTAAGAAAAAAATCACTAACAGGGCGGACACGGAGAAACACATTTTATTTCTAGAGACTCCGTACCTACTGTCAAAACTCTAAAGACCGACTGCACAGTTCCTGTCTTCACCATAAAAGACCTGTTTCATCCTGCCTGTGCTAACAAAATAAGAGTGTCAGAAAGCTAGTGTGCACAAGCTAGCAAGCTACGGAGATTGATGCCAATGTATTTCTCCCCCGCCCTCAGCGACCGCTTTCTCACTTGCTTGCCCACCCGCACACTGACTGACGTCACTCACCTGCTGCCAGACATTAAAGGGCCACACACATATGCAACTCTCATAACAAAGTGTTTAAAAACGAGTATGCAAGTTGGACAAATGAGATGCCAAATCCAACCACTTTCATGTGGTATTGGACAGAAAGGACTTTTTTTTTCCTCCATTTGAAAATGCGGACGTTATCAGCACCACTGTCTAATTCCAATCAATGCAAGTCATCAGAATCAAATACACCAACTTGTATTCTTGTCTTCATGAAAGAAAGGAATCTATGTGTGTTAAACATGCTTGTATTATCATTAAACACCATTAACTTGTTAACAAAAATGTCTCTTTCATAAATAAATAAATATAAATTATAAATAGGAATGAGGTAGATCTCCTCGACTTGGTCAATTGAAAAGTAGTTCACCTGCAGAAAAAGTGTGAGCGCCCCTGGCCTAGCGGTTAGCTTAGCTATTAGCATGCCTGCTCCTGGCTTTCCCTCGGTATGCAACATGTTTAGCCTTGACCTCTAGTGATAGTGGCGCAACGTTTTTGATTGGCATTAATCGGCAAAGATAAATATGTATTTCACGAAACACGTCCGATACTGATTGGTGACCGATCGATGAACACATCCCTATTAATATAATTAATTGTACTAAACAACTATATGCATGCTCCTTTCCAATATTGGTTATCATTACACTTTTCCTCTTTGCCTTCTCTGGTAGCAGTGAGCTCCTTTTCCCAGTGCACTTTTGCTATGTGGTCACTCTAACACTTCTGTGGTGGCATCACACAAAAACTAAAAAAGAAGCACAAACAACACACTTGTTCACTGATGGTTTGTGGCTTTTAAGGCACATTTTCCAGAAGATGCTGGTTGATCTCCAAATGTAAATGTACAACTTTTTAGGTGTACTACTTTGAGGTTCCAACCGGTATTTACCGGTCAGCTGAATTTCAGAGAAAAAAACACGCTATCACTATTGCTTATTAATGCCTTCCAATGCTGATGCCGTCTAGGATTACTGGATTAAACTGATTGTGTATTTCCATACACAGTGTGGAGTCGCTAACATAAATTCACAAAAGTCACTTCTGGCAGCAAATAAACTGAATTTTTTAGTATCTTACGTAAGCATGTGACACACTAGCTATGTGCACATGGACACAATTAATCGGATTAAAAGCCAACCCGGAATAAAAATGCTTTATGTAAACACGCCATTCAGAATATTCTGACCCCGCCACACGTTCGGATCAAAATTTTATTCCGATCAAGACAGGTGGTTAATGCCGATAGTCATTTGGATTGGAGCGCATGTAAACACTGAACTGATCCCTACTGTACATTACTTTAATGTCAGTTATACTTTAGTGGTGGAGGAGGGACTAAATTTAATAGTCTCGGAATGAAGCAAATGTCTTGCTGTGGTCTGCCCCAACTCAACATGTACAGAAGTCGATTATATACTGTTTAATTTTTTGTTTTAAAACAGACTAGCAAAAACAAACATATGGTCTGGAGTGTCATGTGTTAATGTAATAATAAAAGATGGAATCCAGTTGTCTTCTCAGCGATCTGTTTTGTTCACGACCTTACAGCTACTCCAAGTTCTAACTGCTAGTTCAAACATGTACACAGAACTAAGTAAGCTGTAGACACGTGCCAATTTACACATATCCCAACATAATGGCACAGAACAGCTCCATTTCAAAAAGAGATGTAAAACAAAAGTGGTGAACAGAAGAACAGCATTATATGCTCAAACAATTGTATCTATCCATCCATCCATCCATTTTCTACCGCTTATTCCCTTTTGGGGTCGCGGGGGGCGCTGGCGCCTATCTCAGCTACAATCGGGCGTATCTAATCAAATAAAATAAGGAATTTGTTAAAATATTGTTGAACTCTCAATAGCCATAAATGATCGGTATTGTTATCGGCAGATCTCACTCATGCATGATTGGTATCGGAATCAGCATCATAAAACCCTGATTGGAACATCCCTAGTAGGAACATAGGAACACATACAAGTCGCTTCTATTGCTAGACATTTCTCATGGAAGTCTGACCTGTTGGCGCTGTCATCCAGCGTCCTCTCCAGCCACTGCACTGAAGCCGTCTGCAAAGGGTCGGCCATCAGCGCCACCAAATGTCGGGCAAGACTACAGCACCGCTCAGCACGCATTGGGTTCCTCTTGTACGCCATGGCACTAGAACCTGAAGGGCAAGCGAGGTGGTGATGCAGTTTGTCATAGTGGCGTTTGAGGTCCAAATAAGTGATTGATTCATTTGGCTATGGTTTTGGTACCAATCTGGTCCTTCTCAAAAGGCTCCTCAATCTCCTTCAGGTTGGCCAGCAGGCGGATGTCGGTACAAATCTTCAGTGAGAAAACAGGTAAAAGTTTTAGCCACTTTGTGCTCAGAGACCTAACGAGAGTAAAAACAAACACCACTAGGGGAAGACATTCCTCTCAAAGACTCACTTTATGGACAGTGGCTCCCAAACTGGCAAGGCTGGACAGACTGTCAACATCCACTTTACGACTGTATGTCTGACCAGTCACCAGGTAAGCTCTGTGGAGCACAGATTACACATGAACATTCTACACACCAGTCTTTTAAATATATATTATTTATTTATTAGTATTATTTTGGTTGTAGTTCGCAGGGGTGTGCAACCTGCAATGTATCATATTAATAGGTGTTTTTGTATAGCTACATGAGGTAACCAAAACATCAGTATGATACAGTGAAGTTGTAAACCACTGCATAGTACATGTACAAAAAAACCTGCTTAGCTAAATGATACAAATGTATCAAAATGATATACATTGCAATAATATGTAACCAGTTCCATGATTAGATACATTACCAATTTCCCCAAAGCTTTGTGGAAGGGTGGCCAGCAACGACGCCGCAACATCATGGTGCAAATCCATGACGGTGCATAAAAATTAACTTTTGCCTTTATTGCAAAAAATTGGTCAAAATAAAACATGAAAAGGAAAATAATTATGTTTACAACTATGTATATCATGTTTACCTGAGTTACATATTAACTTAAATGAGGGAACTCCAGTTTATGAATTAAATTAACTTGGTCTTTGGATTGTATAGCTGTTTGGGTTCTCTCTATAAATTAATTAATTGTTTTTCGTTTCTGGTTAGAAAAAGAATAATTTCACAATTGTTACTGCCCATACTAAATTAGGTTGTTGTTTACCGAGACACTACTCAAACCTCTCAACATTGTATATATTTCTTTGTGCAGATTTGTCCTGAGGTGCCCATTCAGAATTTACCATTGTGTCATGTAGCAGGCTGTTTTGGCTTCATTCTAAGTCGAGACGTCACTTTTCCTGGGTCTTTTTAAATGTATTTATTTACATGTACTTAAAGCAACATTAAGTTCAGTTAACAGCTCCCTATTATCTTAGATGTATGAATTATCAATTTTTACAGCACAGAAAAATCATAAAGAAATAAGCCATAGGTCATTCAAATTCATAGCCCAATCTGATTGGAATAATCTCCCTGCTTCTAAGTCCATTACTTATTTTTTTATCTTTAAATTTAATTTAACTTTCAACTTGCAAACAAGTTGTTTTTGATTTTGAAGTTGTATTATGTTGCTTCTGATGTCGTATTCGTTTTATGTAGTTTTATGTGGTTTATGTAAATGTGTGTGAGCAGGTGGGATGTGGTGTGCTGTGGAAGTGGTAGAGCAGTGTGTTTTTGTGTTTGACTGTTTTTTGAAAGTATGTTTTATGTTTTTCTTTATTTGTGTTAGGACCCCTTGAAAACGAGATGCTGCATCTCAATTTGCTGTCCTGAACAAACTGGATTGAACTACAAAGAAACTTTTTTTTGGCAATTTGAGCTGTGAGTGCTTTTATGTGCGAAGGGCCAACAGCAGCACCCAGTGCATGTTGAGAAAAGCTTTGTGTTCAGACTTTCAAAAAGTATTTATTAGATTTTTTTAGCTAAACAATATTCGGTGGGTTGTAATTATAGTAAAAGTCATTAAGTTAGCTACAATAACTTATTGTATTGTGTTTCAGCCTATTTTTTATTTATTTGATTTTATTTTATGTCTCAATTGTACTTTAGGTGGTTGTGTCCTTTTTAGTCTCTGTACTTTCTTTTCGTTATTCTGTAAAGTACTTTGCTCTGGTTATTTTTCAAGTACTCCACAAATAAAATTGCATTAGATCAATGATTCCGTATGCACAGTCTTCTTATTCTCTGGAAGATTAGATGCGTTATAAGGTGTTTATGGGCGAGGGCAAACATGTATATAGCGTCAAATCCATGTGTTTCGGGCCATACCGTCAATCTATGGGAAACACTGCATGCCAAATATCATGTGCAGTGGACTTACTTTTTGAAGCCAGCCATCTCGGTAACCATCCTGTCCAGGTCTTCTACCTGGTAGAGTAGAGTAGAGTAGAGTGATAGGATGGATGGATGGATGGATGGATATAGAGATAGATAGATAGATAGATAGATAGATAGATAGATAGATAGATAGATAGATAGATAGATAGATAGATACATAGATAGATAGATAGATAGTACTTTATTGATAGATAGTATTAGTGTATATGCACCCTAAAAAATTCTATGCAGAGAAAACTTCAGTGAAATTTCGATTTATAAACCCCTCTATTTGCAATTTAATCGGTTTACAAACATAATTTGCCTCTATGTGCGAACTATGTCTTCGTGTGCGAATGCTTCATTCATTCATGTTGTGCCCTGCTGGCAGCCATGTTGTGCTTGCTCGTATTGAAGAGATTGAGATTGAAATTAAATGACTATTTCCATGGGGTACATTAATGGCTGTCACAAGCATGACCAAATCACAGTCAGCAACCACATCATGTTTTAATTGTGATGAAAACAGTTTTTTCGGGGAAAATGTGCCAGAGCAGACTTATATTATAGTGGTGGGAAATACAGTTTCTCTTGGTACCACAGCAAGATTTAAATGTGATGAGAACTAACTTGTCTAGAAAAAGATGCAAAGCTGACTTTTTTCACAGCCTCTGGTTTAGGGGTACCTCTTCAGAGAGCGCATTACCACCTCCGCCCCGGCTGCTCCCTCTCCTTGGATTTCCTTTCTGCTCACGAAAAGACTTCTGCCGATGTTTTTGTCCTGAAAGTGAATTTTACTTTTTTGAATTTTTATTATTGTTGCAATATGGTTGTTGAAGTTAAATATTTTTGTGATTTCTGATCATTTGTGAGCGCACCAAAGGGGCTTCTGTGTGTGCGGGAGTGAGGGCAGAGCAGCGCATACAGGACAGATCAGCTTGTCGTTGTCGTTTAGGCTTGTTAAAGAGACAGTTAATTCATCACCTCCTTGTTATTTTTGTCTGATACTGTGTATAGTA
>NC_084633.1:3746169-3891169 GCF_033978795.1 Nerophis ophidion
ACTTAATCTCACTGCAGGATATAGGTCACTAAAGTCTGGCTGCTGTCTACTGTTACCGAAACATTCTTAGGCACGCTGCTTTTACACGCAACCTGCCTAAGCAGTGTTAGCTGAGCAAAGTTAAACATGTGCAAAACTTATGAAAAAGAGTCCAAACATGTAGTGGAGCCAATAAGTGTAACAAACAGGTAATGTGGGATGATGCATGTAAATAAGCAATCGTCACCAGTTTACCGTCATGTCTCCTTTAATGCAATCATACTGAAGTTTCTCCCTATTATGCTTACTCATACTCTGACTAACACACTATTTAAATCTGACTAATACAAATGTATATTTTTTTTCGAAGTTCTGTCCAGCCACTCAGGAAAATAATTTTTTCATCTCTAGTTTTACATTTTGAGGAAAGTTTTTTTTAATTATTATTTATCTTTAAAGTTATGTACATGTAGATGCTGTATCCCGACAGATCCATTAAGAGTTTGAGCAGAAATATGTTCTATAGGAATTAACTATATACAATAACACATTAACAATATTATGTGTCAAATGTTTTTTAAAGTAATACCTTTGTGACATGAAAAAAACACAAGTAATGTAAAAAAAAAATTATTGTGTTTACTTTTTAATACAAAAAATAAAACACAAAGCAGTTTGGCTAAGGAAGATGAAGTCTATTAAACAAGCGTTGTTCTTCTCCAACTCCCCCTTGTGGTTCTATACAACAGTTTGGCCAACAACAACAAAAAACAGGAGTGAAATCTCTCACATCGAATACACAATCGTCACAGCCTACGTTCAGTTCGATGAGATGACAAAACATTTTAGCGAGTATTGATGTTATTTAAACACTGATACAGTTAGCAGGTAAATAAAAGACAAGTGAACATCCCAGTCAACAAACTAGACTATATAAAAAAGTTGTGACAATGGTCACGACACATCACCTGCTGCATGTTTCCTCACATCGTTAACTCTCCATCACAGCAGCTGATGGATGCTGTATTGACAAAATAAAAGCAACATCATATAGTTGTTGTCCTTCACTGTTTACTTGTAGTGTGGGAACAAGTGCGTCTGTCTCCAATATTGTACACACTTGTTTCCATCTAACAGCGGTGTGCTCTTAAATGCACGACGGAAAGAGAGGGAAAATGACTGTAGCGTCCCAGAAGAGTTGGTGGTGCAAGGAATTCTGGGAATGTGTTCTTTTGTTTTGTTGCGGTGCAAATATTCTGCCAAAATGTGTTTGTCATTGTTGTTTAGTGTGGTCTCACTATATGGCACAGCTTTATGACAGTGTTGGCTTTGTTTATACGGAAACTCTGTGTGACATGTGTGGCTGTTGACTAAGTCTTCATTCACTTGCGTATGAGTGTCAAAGTTAACATGATCATTAAGATTGACTTCCATCAAGGGGGTAGGTTTGATTTTGAGATTGGTGGGGACACAAAAGTGCTCCAAGGCAGCACTCTGAAAGTTTACTTTTTTTTTTTTTACATTAGCAATCAGAATTTCACGTCATGCAGATGTTATAGGGTAAAGCAACTAAAATGAAAGCAAAGGAGACAACTTTGAAGAGTTTTCATCTTTAATCTTTAGTGTAGGGCTGTAGTGCAACTGTGCATCATACTGTCAATTAACATAGCCTACTGTCCATCAACAACATTAGAAATACATTAATGCAATACAACATTGTAAATAAACATAAATGAACTGTTAAAATCTTTTCCCCAACTTGTGTCTAAATCACTCACAATTTTTTCCCTTCATCTACTTCTTTCTATTGCTGCTTTTGTACTGTAAATATGTTTGTCATTAATACTCAAATACAAGCAGATTAGTGTCCACTGGTTGTTCCTATTTGAAAGAGTCAAACACATGCCTCCGCCGGTCTGTAACAGAAATGAACTGCTGGCAGATTTCTCTCAGGTCAGTATTGTCCAGTTTTCCCTGATGGACATGGCACACAGCAAGATTGTTCAGTCTTACTTGTGTCATGGTGGTTCTAAGCCATGTTTTAAGTCTCCTTAAAAATGATAATCCAATGAGGTTGTATTGTATTTCCACCACAAAGTTGTGTTAATTTGTATTTTCAAACCGTTGCTACACAAATACATGAAACTAAAAAATTATTTGAAAAATAAAACGGAAAGGTGAAATCCGGTGATCTGATTGGCTGTTAACCGTGGTTTAAATATTGAGCACGGCTACTATTCTAAAGCCTTATCACAGCGTAGGCTATCACTCCGCCTCAGGCACATATGACTGGTATGAATGGAAGTTGTTGTCATGTAACCATGACAACGGACTGTTGCAGTCTGTAGTAAAAGACAGCTGATGTTTTTACGATGTTAAAAAACGGACTAAAGTAGTTGAATTCACATGTTCAAGGTTAACGTTCACCTCCGGGGAGGGTTAACAATGGTAGAGGGGACTGAGCATTGACTTTCACTTGAAAAAAAGCGGAGGAAAAGACGAGATGCAGTGCTAATTTGGAGCTAACGTCTGGATAGGTGGGACTATTTTTTCCACAATGAGGCTATTTTATTGGACAGCATGTATTTTTGGTTGAATAAAACTACATTAAATTGATTGAGTATTCCTATTTCATATTGACTTTATTGGTAACAGTTTTATAAAAGCAATATATCACTCCAGTCCATGGTATATGCTCATTATAGCACTCTAAGGGGCGTGAGTGGAGTGATATATTGTTGAATTATTCAATATTGTTGAGCCTCTATACACCCTTGAAGTAACTTACAGTTTGACTCCAAAAGAAGTCTCTTATATCCAGTTTTCTTTTCATTGACATCCTTCAAAACCTACAGCACACATGCACGTCCGGTCGCTAGCAACTAGCATATAGGCTAGCTTTTACAAGCAGGAGTGACAGCGGGGACAGCCAATCAAACGTAAGTTAGGATGAAACTGGCAACCAATCAGGGGGCGATATTTAGGTTAGAGGCGGGACTTCTAGCAGAGACCGACATTTAACCCTTTCTGTGCCATAATCATTGACTAAACATTACGGGCACCGGTTGTATTGATACTGACTACGCAGTAGCGGCTGGATATTGGTAGGGACGTGTCCCTAGCGTCCCTATCCAATTCTACGCCCTTGACTTCCATCATGCATAGTGGCAGCTTCTCTTCTCATCCTCAGCTAAAGGCCGTTTGTATTCCGTCCAATGCCGCATGGTGTGAAATTAATCGCCTGGCTCCGTGTTAATTAAACAAAGTAGACGATATTACCACCCATATGGAATTTGATCAAAAATTATCATTATACCGTTGACCATTACATCCCTAGTCAATTAACAATTGAAAAGGCAAGGGCGGTCATGGCATATTCTTGCCGCAAATGTTGGACAATTTTTAAGAGAATTACGGCAAATGAAAGGGCGGTCCCGGTTTTTGTCACAGTTGCCGTGGTTAAATTCGAGCCCTGCAGTTATACTTTACAACAGTGAAGCGTGAGACATTTCTCTTGTTGCCCTATTAGTATTTAACTTTATTAAATGGATATATTTAGTGTTTGGCGAAGCGGGACTGGAGCAGGAGGGGATAGTACGAAGAAACAAAAGAAGACGGGGGGAAATTGTGGGGACAAGAGGAGAACAACAACAAAAAAACAACAACAGAACAACATGAGCAAATAGAATATTTACAAATATGACACCAAAAATTATAAAGAACCAGTCAATGAAGTAAATAGTAATAACACAGTAATGACCATAAACATTATTGCACTACAAATGGGACAATACAAATTAAATAGAAATAAAAGTAAGCATGCACGTTGCGCAGCACACTCACTTTTTTTCGATTATTTTATTTTCACGATCGTAAGAAGCCATAACCAAAATTCAAATCAAAATTCTATTAATTTTACAGCTATAGCGTGAGCATTTATGTAGGTATGAATTGTATTTGCATATGTATGTATGAATGTGCGTACGTATGAATGGATATAAGTCTGTTTGTATGTAAGTGCGTAGGTATGTATGTAAGTACGTACGTACTGTATGTATGTTAGTTTGTAAGTACAGTATATTTGTCTCCCAGTATGTGCGGGGGCCAAAGTACGACCCCGACCACCAAGAAAGCCCCACTCAAAACAGTAGGTTCTGCACCGAGGGAGTACGCGAGCACCGGCCCCACGCAGGCAGGTCAACAAATGAGAGGACCCCCACGACCGGGTCCACAACAGCGGGCCGTATACAGACAGGCCTGGTCAAGGACAAGGCACGGGAGAAGCAGGAGACAACTAGCTTCCGAGCCAGCAAGAGACCACACCATACATGGACAGAAAGACTGGACCCCCCCATCCTGAGGGGCCCAGAGACTCCCTGCAGCCGGACGGAAAGACTGTCCCGCTCCACCAGCAACCAGACCCCCACAAACCCAACCCCCACCCCAGCCTAACAGGAGAGCACGGCGGCGCTCGGCCCGGGTCACGCCGCCTCACCCAAGACGGCTGCAAGAGGACCGCCCAGCTCAGGCCCACGGGAGCCACCAGCCCCAAATACACTAATTATAAACTATCAGCAGCGGCTCAACGACCCTTGACCCTAGTAGTGAGAGAGAGGCCGGAGTCATGGGGTCAATACTTTACAGCGTCCAAGTATTTCCACATAAAGAAGCACCACATAAAAACAACCGCCCCAATAATGAATAACTTCAACAGTTTGAAATCACAAAACTACACTCAGCAAAATATGACTAATTTTTTTCCACCTAAAAAAAATTTAAAATAATTTTGTGTTTTTTTTTAGCAAAGTTAAACTAAATTAACAGCTTTGTGCACTGTTTTGCACTCTATGGCATGGCACTACAAGAAAGAAACCTTCAAACTTTACCTTCTATTCAAACCATCCGTTGCAATTATTAGTGAATACAAATGTACTCAGCAATGTCTTAAACTCGATTTTTCTCTAAAAGGTTACATTTCTCCTCGTTTGTTCATAAGAATTGATGTACATTCTTGGGTAGCAGGTTAGGTTTTGCTCCAGACATAAATTTAGCTGTTTGCAAATGCACCAAATTATTGAATTTCAATATTTTTGATTATATAAATAAAAAGGGTTGAATGTACTCTTTATCCAACATTATTCTAACTAGTCTTGTAACACAGTTAGTGAATGAAGCTTACCTTTGTAGTCATTTCCCATTATTTCTACACAAAAACTCAGATATAGTAACACAAGCAAGTAGTAGAGAATACGGAGGGATTTTTGGTTCAAAAGATCAGTCTATCCATTTTCTACCGCTTGTCCCTCTCGAGGTTGGTCCAAAACATATTTAGCTTTATTCATTGACATATTTCTTGCCCCTTTATGCAACCAATCTATCAATACACCCAAATATGTTTTTTTTTTACTCTTTTAAAATCAACGGAGTTATTATATCTGACATTGTGGTTTTCATTAAATAGTAATTAACAGGTTCATTCAGGGCCCTGCGATGAGGTGGCGACTTGTCCAGGGTGTACGCTGCCTTCCGCCCGATTGTAGCTGAGATAGGCGCCAGCGCACCCCGCGACCCCACAAGGGAATAAGCGGTAGAAAATGGATGGATGGATGGATGGAGGTTCATTCAGGATAAATGATAGACACTGTGGTTTTCATTAAATGGTAATAAGGACATAAATTCAGGATAAAAAATATCGGACACATGGTTTTCATTCAATTGTAATGAATTGATAAATATAGATCAGACAATCATAATAGATTATATCAGACACTGGTTTTCATTAAGAAAGAATAAATAGATACATTCAGGATACATGAATGTATCCATCAGCCAATATTAAATAGATTAATTATATCACTGTAGTTTTAATTAAATATTAATAGAAAGATGAATTACGGATAAATGATATTAGACACTGCGGTTTTCATTCAATAATACATATTCAGGACAAATTATGTAAGAAAATGTGGTATTCATTAAATAGTACTAAATAGGGATGCAACAGAATTAAAATGTCACAGTACGATATTATCAGAGTATTAAAACCACGGCATTGTCACTGTATTGTTTGAAAAAAATAAAATAAAATTAAAATGCCATAGTATGAAAAATAAAGTGGTAGGAATGTTTAGGATAAGCACACTTAATGTAATTGAACACAAACATGATGGTCAAATAAAATCTAACCATTTTCATTACTACAAACAAATGTATTTTTAGTGCAAAGAATATTGCAGGAACATCCACTGTAGTTTGTAAGACGCCAACGCAAAAGCACCAAAAAAAACCTAGACCCACTGAGTTTTCGTTTTATACAGTCACACCTCACAGGATTATTGTTAAGATTTTGAAACCGCAACACTGCGGTATCTACAATACTATTACATCCATAGTACTAAATACATTAATTCAGGATGAATGATACCAGACTCGGTGGTTTTCATTCAACAATAAATGGATAAATTAGGGATAGATTGTATCAAACACTTTAGTTTTCATTTAATATAAATAAATATATAAACGCAGGATAAATTATATCAGACACTGTGGTTTTCTTCCAATTATAAATGGATAAATTAAGGATAAATCATATCAGGCACCGGTTTTCATTACTAATAAATACATACATTCAAGTACCTCGGAGTCTTGTTCACGAGTGAGGGAAGAGTGGATCGTGAGATCGACAGGTAAATCGGTGCGGCGTCTTCAGTAATGCGGATGCTGTATTGATCCGTTGTGGTGCAGAAGGAGCGGAGCCGGAAGGCAAAGCTCTCAATTTACCCGTCGCTCTACGTTCCCATCCTCACCTATGGTCGTGAACTTTGGGTTATGACCGAAAGGACAAGATCACGTGTACAAGCAGCCGAAATGAGTTTCCTCCCTTAGAGATAGGGTGAGAAGCTCTGCCATCCGGGGGGAGCTCAAAGTAAAGCCGCTGCTCCTCCACATCGAGAGGAGCCAGATGAGGTGCTTCGGGCATTTGGTCAGGATGCCACCTGAATGCCTCCCTAGGGAGGTGTTTAGGGTACGTCCAACCAGTAGGAGGCCACAGGGAAGACCCAGGACATGTTGAAGACTGTGTCTCTTGGCTGGCCTGGGAACGCCTCGGGATCCCCCAGGAGGAGCTGGACGAAGTGGCTGGGGAAAAGAAAGTCTGGGCTTCTCTGCTTCGGCTGCCGCCCCCGCGAGCTGAAATCGGATAAGCTGAAGGAATATGGATGGATGGATGGATGGATGGATTCAAGATAAAGGGTATTAGCCTCTGTGATTTTCATTAAAATAGTAAAATAGATAACTTCAGGATAAATGATATGATTTATATCAGACACTGTGGGTTTCATAAAAAAATTACATGGATGAATTCAGGATAAAGTATGTCAGACCCTGTGGTTTTCATTAAATAGTACTAAATAGATGAATTCAGGATATATGATTACGGACAGTGTGGTTTTCTTTCAATACCACTGAGTAGATTACTTCAGGATACATGACATCAGGCACTGTGGTTTTCATTAAATGATCAATGGATTAATTCAGAATAAATGATATCAGATACCAGGGTTTGCATCAAATTAAGTTAAAGTTAAAGTACCACTGATAATCACACACACACTAAGTGTGGTGAAATTATCCTCTGCATTTGACCCATCCCCTTGTTCCACCCCTTGGGAGGTGAGGGGAGCAGTGAGCAGCAGCGGTGGCCGTGCTCGGGAATCATTTTGGTGATTTAACCCCCAATTCCAACCCTTGATGCTGAGTGCTGAGCAGGGAGGTAATGGGTCCCATTTTTTTAGTCTTTGGTATGACTCGGCCGGGGTTTCAACTCACGATTGACTCTCTAACCACAAGGCCACTGAGCAGAAGCACCGATATAACTTACACCCACCAATATTTTGTTTGATATTGTCACACGTCACAGGATTATTGTTAAGATTTTGAAACAGCAACATTGCGCCATCTATGATACTATTACATCTATAGTACTCAGGGTTTCCCACACATTCATTTATTTGTGGCGGCCTGCAACGAAAGAATTACGGCCGTCACAAATAAAGGTTAAAAAAATATATATATTTTTTTTTTCCCGGCTTTTGACTCGCTCGACCGCTCATAAAAGCAATAGGACTCTGTCTGTGAAAGGAGCTTGTTTATAAATATGTAAATATTATATAAATGTGTACATAAAGGTTTGTAATTATATTCCAACTACGCGTTCTTCTTGGTCATCACCGCATGTATCCACAAAAATATAAGCCCCACATATATCCCACTCCCCTTCCAACGCCCTTTGATGTGAATCCATTAGGGGCGATGGACGGATCGGCAGCGCCTGAAAAGCGGCAGCCCTCCACCATGGCCCCCACTCCCTCCCCTCTGTTGTGCTAGTCTCGAGATGTTGTAATATGTACAGCATTTGTGCTTTGCTATGGAGGTTTAGTGTAGATTGTATTTTTTTACTCATCCTTGCCCAGCGTTTACATTTTTACCATCTTTTACGGGGCAACTTGTGGCGACTCATCAGCGTTCCTGTTCTGTAACCCTGTACACGGTTTGTTAGTCTAATCTTAAACGGGTTTGTGCTGAAAACCAAGTTTGGTTTAGGGCTGGGTGATATATCGATATGTCACAGGTTTGTCTCTGTGCGATATAGAAAATGACTATCTCGTGATAATCGAGTAAACGTTCTCACACAGTTGCTTTTAGCTGCGGGCATTACACTGCATGCATTTCCCACTGTTTCTTGTCTCTCCTTCTCATAGAGACTAAAAACAAGCACAGTTTCTTACATACGTCACGTGTGGAACTTCACACGCTACCGCAGAGCAGACAGGTAGCGGCATGGTAATGTCAGCTGTGGTGCTAACACAGCGGTGCGAGTGGTAATTTAAGAGAGAGGTGCGAATCTGGTAACAAATGAAGGAAGAAATAATTCCCAAGAAAAACAGCACAGGGTCCATTGTCTGGCGGTGATTTGGCTTCAACCGGGAATATGTTGAACAATTATGCGGCAAAAGCGTTGCTACAAAAAGTAGCACCACTGCTTCATTTGAAAAGTCACCCACTAGAGAATGAAGAGTGCTTGAAACTCTGCATGTCGACATGTCCGGCCAGTGCAACACCAACAAAATGCCCAAGCAACCATTTACACATCATCAGCGTATGAAAAAAATAGTCAACAACAGAAGGCGATAACGTCCACAGGAACCTACACATAGCGAAGGACATATACTATTTGATTTCCTATTCCGTCCATCCATTTTCTACCGCTTATTCCCTTTTGGGGTCGCGGGGGGCGCTGGCGCCTATCTCAGCTACAATCGGGCGGAAGGCGGGGTTATGCAACTCATTTTTATTTGACACCTATTGAAATAAATTGTGTGACATCATGCACAAAAGTGCACTTTATTTGTTTCAAACTATTGTTCTGTACAAAAAGTTCACTTTAATTTAGTGTTGTTTTGAGATTTCATTTTAGTGACATGCACAATAGTGCACTCATAGCTTGTTTTAAAATGTCTCTGACAATCTTGCACTTTCTGTTTTGGAAATGACATGAATGTTTGTGCCACCGATTAATAACTGTTTAATAAATACAGTTTTGGTAAATTGGCTTAGTTGATATTTCCCTCTCTGCATGAAAGTTTAAAATAAGCAAATATTAATGAAATACGAACAAGAATGTTTTAATGTAGAAACATATAATCATCATCCTGCTGTGATTATATGCATCAAGTGTTCATTCAAGGCTAAGGCAAAATATCGCGATATATATCGTGTATCATGACATGGCCTAAAAATATTGATAAAAATAAAGGCCTACTGAAACCCACTACTACCGACCACGCAGTCTGATAGTTTATATATCAATGATGAAATCTTAACATTGCAACACATGGCAATACAGCCGGTTTACTTTACTAAATTACAATTTTAAATTTCCCCCGGAGTTTCTTGTTGGAAACGTCGCGGAATAATGACGCGTATGATGACGCGTGCGCGTAACATCTCGGGTTGTAGCGGACATATTAGCCCAGCATCACACACGGCTAAAAGTAGTCTCTTTTCATCGCATAATTACACAGTAATTTAGACATCTGTGTTGCTGAATCTTTTGCAATTCGTTCAAATAATAATGGAGACTATAAAGAATCATGCTGTTGGTGGAAAGCGGTGGATTGCAGCTGCCTTTAGCACCAAAACACAGCCGGTGTTTCTTTGTTTGTTGTGAAGCTTTAACACGGAGCGGTCAAGTGAACATGTTTTTCTACGTCAACCAGCAAGTTTTTGGATGGGAAAATTGTGATATTAAGTCGGCTCTTACCGGAGACTTAAGTGGATTACTGGACCTCCTTCTGCAGCTCAAAATGGCAGCTGTGATCTAGGCTTCTCTGAGAGACACTGGCGTTCACCGCAGCCCTCCGACTTCCAGGTATGACTTTACAATCTCACTAAAACACTATTAAAACAATAAGCAGATAAGGGACCTTCCAGAATTATTCTAGTACAAGTGTCTAATTACATTTGAAACGCCGCCTGCCGCCGCCTGGAGCCGTCGCCTTTTCTTTTTTTCATCCATGAATCTTTCATCTTCGCTCAAATTAATGGGGAAATTGTCGCTTTATCGGTCCGGATAGCTCTAGCTACTGCTGGCTATGATTTTAAACAATATGAGGATGTGAGGAGCCCTACAAACCGTGACGTCACGCGCACATCGTCTGCTATTTCCGGTAAAGGCAAGGCTTTTTTATTAGCGACCAAAAGTTGCAAACTTTATCGTCGATGTTCTCTACTAAATCCTTTCAGCAAAAATATACCAATATCGCAAAATGATTAAGTATGACACAGGGAATAAGCGGTAGAAATGGATGGATGGATGGATGGACATGGAATGGACCTGCTATCCCCGTTTACATAAGAAAATCTGATTTCAGTAAGCCTTTAAAAAAAGGTCAATAAAGACCTACCTACCTACCTTAATAATAGTACAATTGAATGTAGTGTTTAAAATAAACAGAGCTGCCAGTAACTATAAATCATTCTGGAGGAAAACGGTTAGTTATATTTGTATATTAGGGTCGTGTAGCAGTCACGTGTTAGTTACTATATTTGGAGCAGGGTATTGGATCGGTCTTCTTTAGGAAGGTCGAATACATAAATGCATGTAAAGTAGGACAAAAAGTACTTAAGACTTAATTTGAAGAAGTTATTATTGTCCAAACCTTCTCAGCCTTAGCGAGGTAGATCCACAGCTTCCTCCACGTTGTGAATTTCTTCCTGTCGCTGAAGTTGTAGGCCATTTCCTTGCTGGCATATCTTGACACCAGTGGCGAACGATACTTCATAAATTCGTCCGCTCCCGCCATGGTTCTTAACTGAAGTGGGAGGTTGGCCCGTCCACAAACACGAAAGCCTCCCGCACGACGAGTGGGAGAGAGAAAAAAAACAGCCAGCGACGCCTCATTAGTTTGTCATGCGTTTTTACGACACTTTAAGTCAGCGTGCGGCGCGTAGGGGTGTGACACTCGTAACGAAATACGGCAAACCGCCGTCAAATAAGGACGCAAAGAAGCCGCGGTAAAGTCTTCTATCCTTAAAATCTATGGTGACTCAGGATGTTTTATACTCAAATACTACCCCTTGTCCGAGAAACCTTAATATTGAAGATGTTCATTTCTGTGATGAAAAATGTTCCAACAAATATATGAGGGCAGTTTTAGTGATATAATATTTTCCGGGTACAGTTCATAGAACTGAATGATTTCACAAAAGTTGAGCGAAGGAAAATAAGGACAATATATATTACATACCCAATTATTCCCAAATTTGAAGAAATACAAATTAAAATTATTAATTGAATATACCCTTCAAATGATTTTTTTAAACTTAAATTTAACGTGGAGGTTGATGGCTAGCTGTTATTAGGGGCGTGGGGAAAAAATCCATTCGAAAATGTGCGATTCAGAATCGATTCTCTTTTTTTTTTATGTCGTTTTTTTTTTTTATCAATCCAACAAACCACTACACAGCAATACCATAACAATGCAATCCAATTCCAAAACCAAACCTGACCCAGCAACACTCAGAGCTGAAATAAACAGAGCAATTGAGGAGACACAAACACGACACAGAACAAACCAAAAGTAGTGACACAAAAATGAATATTATCTACAACAGTATCAATATTAGTTATAATTTCAGCATACCAGTGATTTAAAAGCCCTCATTTACATAATCATTAAACATTTATTAAAAAAAACAATAGTGTCACAGTGGCTTACACTTGCATCGCATCTCATAAGCTTGACAACACACTGTGTCCAATGTTTTCACAAAGATAAAATAAGTCATATTTTTGGTTCGTTTAATTGTTCAAACAAATTTATATTATTGCAATCAGTTGATAAAACATTGTCCTTTACAATTATAAAAGATTTAAAAAAAAATCTACTACTCTGCTAGCATGTCAGCAGACTGGGGTAGATCCTGCTGAAATCCTATGTATTAAATGAATACAGAATTGTTTTGAATCGGAAAAATATTGTTTTTGAATCGAGAATCGCATTGAATGGGAAAAAAAAAATCGATTTATAATCGAATCGCGACCCCAAGAATCGATATTGAATCAAATCGTGGGACACCCAAAGATTCGCAGCCCAGCTGGAGCTGTAGAAGATGTCAATCATCTGTTTGTGGAAGAGATCAAATGTGTTTTTTTTATAAACGGCTGTAACATACAAAATGTTTGTCAATATTATTATGCTCCAGGCTATTTTTTTTCTACATAAATGTTGATTTATGAAAGTAAGGCCTACATTTTCTAATTGGCTTAATGGTTTACAATTATCAATCACATCTTGGAGAATGATTAAGAGTACAAAAACCCTTAAATTGATATATTTGTTAAACCATTTAAAGTGATTTAGTTAGCCCTATTTTTCTTTAATTCCCGATCTGTATTTGCTTTTGTTTTCTTTCCTTGACAATTTAGGGTGAAAAGCTAATTTAATTTTCACCCGCATACAAAATCAATCTAACTTGGATTGTTTCCCTGGCTTCGAGACTCTCCCGAAGGACAGCGCAGCAAAGACACAACAAACTCCCTTCTTGTCTTTCATGGACACACACCTGTTGTTGTTGACTTTGGGCTAGCGACTGCAATACACCAAGGCTGCGGAACCGAGACTCACTACGGGCTTACACATACACACATCCACAAAAATATACGCCACACATACACACCCCATCCCCCCCAACCCAACGCCCTCGACGCAAATCCCATAGGGGTGATGAATGGATGGTCAGCGCCTGAGAGCTGCGGCCTACCACCATGACCTTGAACTACCTTCCCTCTGTTGCTAGATATCTCGAGATGTATGTTGTAATATGTATATGTGCTTTGCTATGGAGGTTTTTTCCTTGGACTCAGTCTGGACCCCTCCTGAGGATCTAGCCTTGGACTGATATTTTTTTAACTCCCCCCCCCTCTCCCAATGTCACCCTCTTACCTTTTTAAGGAGCGCCGTAAATGGCTGATCCGTTGGAGGTCTCGTCTTGTCCCCCCCAACCTCCCCCCGCCCTGTAACGTATGTCTGCTCTTAGCGGGACTGTGCCGAAAATGAAATTTTGTTGTACTTGTGCAATGACAATAAAGATCTATCCTATCCTATCTATCCAATCCTATCCTGATGTTGAAAGTACTGTATATGCATATGTATGAATGTGCGACTTTTGTGTGAATTAAAAAATGTATGTTTGTTGTTCAATAAAAATAAAAAAAATACTAAAGAAATAAATATATTCCCTTGAATATTTTTCACAAATTTAAATATCAAATACATAAATAGATATTTATATTAATCATTTTAGCATTTAAGATAGCTATAGTGTGCTTGTTACCAGCTAGCTATTAGCGACGCTATACTGTATGATTTAAATATCTGAGTATTGCACATAAATAAACTGCATTTCAGGACCAGTTTAAATCATTTAAAACAAAATTTTGCAGGATATGAATGAATATTATTTAAAAACATTTAAAGTGATTTCGTTAGCCCTTTTTGTCTTTTCTTATTTAAATGTATTATTTAATTATCTATCCGTATTTGGTTTTGTTTTCTTTCCTTGATGTTGAAAGTGCCTCATTTAAGTGTGAATTATAAATGTATGTTTGTTCAATTAAAAAAAAAAATACTAATGCATTGCTGAAATATTTTCAAAGCCTCAAAAAATAAATATACATTAATGCTATTTTCCATTCCAGAGGTCTTCTACAGTGGAATAGACCTTTAAAAGAAGAAATAAATATATTCCCTTGAATATTTTTCACAAATTTAAATCTCTAATAGAAAATTATATATTTTTATTAATTATGTTGGGATTTAAGATAGCTATAGTGTACTAGATACCAGCTAGCTATTAGCGACGCTATACTGTATGATTGGAATACCTTAGTCCATCCATCCATTTTCTTCCGCTTGTCCCTTTTGGGGTTGCGGGTGGTGCTGGAGCCTAGCTCAGCATATCTTAGTATTGCACAAAAATAAAGTGCATTTTAGGACAAGCTTAATTTAAAACAACATTTTACAGGACATGAATGAATATCATTTAAAAGCATTTAATGTGATTCAGGTAGCCTGTTTTGTCTTTTTTTACATTTATTATTTAATTTTCCTATCTGTATTTGGTTTTATTTTTTTTCTTTGATGTAGAAAGTACCTTGACTTTTGTGTGAATTATAAATGTATGTTTGTTGTTCAATTAAAAAAAAATACTAATGCATTGCTGAAATATTTTCAAAGCCTCAAAAAATAAATATACGTTAACCTGATTACACCATAAAAAAAAGACAAAAATATATTCCCTTGAAGATTTTTCACAAATTTAAATATCAAACACATAATTATATATTTATATTAATTAGGTCAGCATTTAAAATAGCTATAGTGTGCTAGTTACCAGCTAGCTATTAGCAACATTATACTGTATGATTTAAATAGCTTAGTATTGCACAAAAATAAAATGCATTTTAGGACCAGTTTGATTTAAAACAAAATTTTACAGGACCTGAATGAATATCATTCAAAAACATCTAAAGTGATTTAGGTAGCCCGTTTCGCCTTTTTTTATTATTTTTATTTTTTTATTGAAATTTGTATCTGTATTTGCTTTTGTTTTCTTTCTTTTTTTTAAAGTGCCTCGACTGTTGAGTGAATCATAAATGTATGTTTGTTGTTCAGTAAAAAATAATAAATAAAAATAAATTAGTGGAAAAAAAAGAGTTTGCGTTATTGTCTTTCGATAGCAAATTCTGGTTCCTGTGTGGGGATATGATAATTGTTTGTCTCTGATCTCTTTTTTTCCTTCCTGTTCATTGATCATTTTAATTGTTGTCTTGTGAAATTTTGAAATACAAATTTTGTACATTTTGCTCCGACGCTGGTAAAAAAGAACGCTTTGTTTTTCAATTAGATTTTTTTGTATTTCAAAATAAATTTGAGATAAATCAATGAAAAAACTTTTTTTTTTAAAAACCTACGGCAAAGTGTTTTTTTCTTCTAACATAAGACTGAATATAGATACTTTTCCTATGTGTTAAATTTAGTAGCCAAACATTCCTTAAAAAAGGCACTTTAGTGACGTCACACTCTCCGTTTAACCTGTTAACGGATTGGCTAGCTGATTTGTTAATGTTTTTTATTCAGTTTAGCGTAAAACTTTCATAGCTCAGCAATAATTCACACCATTGACGCACCGCTGTCAACACAGATAATATAACGTGCTATGCTTAGGCGCTTTTGTGGGTTACGTAACACGTGGCAGCGCATGAAGAATTTATCCCTGCCATCTACGTCATCCCTATCTGCAAGTTGGTGCTGCTGCAGGATACATGCAGCTGTAAATAGTGTGTTCTTGCTTCTTTCTCCCTCCCTCCCTCCCTCCCTTCTCTTGTCTATCCATCTGTCCTCCTGGCTGCAGTCTGCATCCTGTGCCCACTGATGATGATGATGCTGCTGCTGAGCAACAGCGTTCTCTGCTCAATCAAGGAATAATGACATCTTCCTGCTCGTGCTGCAGCACGGATGGATAAATGAGGCAAAAAGGAGTACACAGAAGAGGAAGAAACCCAAAATAGTGGAGTGAGGGGTTAAATGATTGCCCAAAAAAAAAAAAAGAGAGAGAGCAGAGTTTGAACGGCGAGGGTAGACAACAGAGAGTGCTGCAGTAGAATGACGGTCAGGGAGGAATTGAGCTGCCACCCTTCTGCACCCGACACAGGATCCATCGCAGGCGCCGCTCGCTCCTCTCCCTGAAGGGGCCGACGGGAGGGATCCACCGTGGAGGCGAGAAGGAGACGAAGGAGGGGGGCGGAGGAGGAGAACGCCAGAGGTTCTAGTACACACAAGATGGCTGCTGTGTCCTCTGTCTCTGACACTGGTAAGTGTGTTTTCATCCTTTTGCCGTGCTGAAAAGTTGTCATCCTCAGTCCTGGATGTGAAACTGTTGCTTTAGTCCCCCATGTGTTCAGCAGCGAGGAAAAAGATGACTCAATAAACCCTGTTGTCCTCCCCATATTACGCCCCCCTTTTTATCACCCCTGCAGAGGGAGCGGATCGTACACATTTTCCCACCTCGCTGTTTTATCGCAGCGTGCATCTCAGGCTTGTAACTTCACTTATTAGGATATAGTCGTTTTTGTGCATTTGGTGCGCTCCAGGGAACGTGTCCAAGGGTCCTCCTCTCTGACCCACATTCCTTTTTGGATGGAGGCGAAGCAAAAACGGAGGCACGCTGAGAGGGAGATTAAGGAGGACTACGTTTGAGTCGGTAAAGGAGAAGAGTTCTAAAGCAGCAAAGGAGTTCCCAAAGATAAGGACTCAAAACTTAAAGCTGTGTTTCCAGTAGAGTCTAAACCAGGGTTTTCTCCGACAAGTACACTATATGGCCAAAAGTATTTGTCCACCCATCCAAATGATGAGAATAAGGTGTCCTAATCACTAAGCTCGGTGTATAAAATCAAGCACTTAGGCATGTAGACTGTTTCTACAAACATTTGTGAAAGAATGGGCCGCGCTCAGTGATTTCCAGTGTGGAACTGTCATAGGATGCCACCTGTGCAACAAATCCAGTCGTGAAATTTCCTCACTCCTAAATATTCCAAAGTCAACTTTATTATAAGAAAAGTGAAGAGTTTGGGAACAACAAGAAGTCAGCCACCAAGTGGTAGGCCACGTAAACTGACAGAGAGGAGTCAGCGAGTGCTGAAGCGCATAGTGCAAAGACTTTCTGCACAGTCAGTTGCTACAGAGCTCCAAACTTCATGTGACCTTCCAATTACCCCACGTACAGTTTGCAGAGAGGTTCATGCAATGGGTTTACATGGCCGAGCAGCTGAATCTAAGCCATACATCACCAAGTCCAATGCAAAGCGGGGGATGCAGTGCTGTAAAGCAGTGGTCCCCAACCTTTTTGTAGCTGCGGACCGGTCAACGCTTGAAAATTTGACCCAAGGACCGGGGGTAGCTGTTATTTTTTGTTTTGTTTTTCTTCATAAAGTGTGCTTACGGACTGTATCCCTGCAGAATGTATTGATCTATATTGACATATAATGTATATATTGTGTTTTTTATGTTGATTTAACAATTTAAAAAATGTATTTATTTTTTTATTTCTTGTGCGGCCCGGTACCAATCGGTCCGCGGACCGGTACCGGGCCGTGGCCCGGTGGTTGGGGACCACTGCTGTAAAGCACGTCGCCACTGGACCCAAGAGCGCCTTCTCCGGAGTGCTGAAGCAGGCTTTTCCATCTGGCGCTCTGATAGACGATTCAGGATTTGGAGGTTGCCAGGAGAACGCTACATTTCGGACTGCATTGTGCCGAGTGTGAAATTTGGTGGAGGAGGAAATATGGTGTGGGGTTGTTTTTCAGGAGTTTGGCTTGGCCCCTTAGTTCCAGTGAAAGGAACTTTGAATCCTCCAGGATACCAAAACATTTTGGACAATTCCATGCGATGGCACTTCAAGCTCCTATGTGAGTAAAGGCAGGTGGCCAAATACCTTTGGCAATATAGTGTAGATCAGGGATATTCGACTTAATTGTGGAAGGAGAACTTTTTTTCTGACGCATATTCTTTTAATCTTTAATAGAGCTAACCGAGTCGTCAATTTCCAGATTCACCATGTTAGATTTATTCGACAGTGTGATTGTTTAAAGCAGGGGTGTCAAACTCATTTTTGATCAGGGGCCACATAGAGAAAAATCCACTCCCAAGTGGGCCGGACTTGTAAAGTCACAGCACGATAACTTGAAATTAAAGACAACATCAGATTGTGTTCTTTGTTTGAAAGTAGAACTAGCACATTCTGAAATTGTACAAACCATAATGTGGTTGTTTTTCTTTTACAATTACCTGTTGCAGTTAATAGTAAATATACTTTATTTGTCGTTATTTATATTTTCTGAACAAATGATGTGATAATGTTCTTCAGTCAACTCATTGGTGTTAATTTAATCTATCAAGATAAAAAAATTATATGAAAATCGATTTACAGTATATTATTTATGTAGTTTGATCATTTTCCTCGACTGATGTACTAACTTAGTGTGGTTTATTTTGTACATGAAGCATCCCCTACAAAGTTATAAATAATTTTTATTGTGACATCCAGTGGACACATTTAGAACAGCTGTTTCTTTCGTTTTAAAAATTTCAGGATAATTTATATACTAGCAAACTCATCCCGCGGGCCGGATTAAGCCCGTTTGTCGGCCTGATCCGGCCCTTCGGCCGTATGTTTGACATCCCTGGTTTAAAGCAAATAATTCCCTCATGCCCATAAGCAGGAAGAGGAGAAATACTGCCACCTGTGGATCCTCGCAAAATATTTTCCTTTGTCCCAAGGACTGATATTCTTTTCAAAGTAAAGGGGGTTTGGGTTGTCTTTGTCTTGTCTGACACTGGTTTCCATGGTAACAGCTCCTTTGCTGGCTTGCCTTGATGATTACTGCCGCACCAAAATTCCTCTTGCCCTCATGTCAGGGATGTATTGTCCATCTATCCATCCATTTCCTACCGCTTGTTCCCTTCGGGATCACGGAGGGCACTGGAGCCTATCCCAGCTGCACTACGGCGGAAGGCGGGGTACACACTGGACAAGTCGCCATCTTAGGGCCAACACAAATAGTGTGTCTTTTAATATGTGTGACTTTAAAACTAACCATTTACAGTGACACCTAATGATAGCCTGCAGAAATATGACTGTAAGATCAATATAGGTTTTTTTTTAGGTGTATGTGTTTGCTAGCAATATATGTAGTTAGTAAAGATGTCCGATAATATCAGCAGGCTGATATTGTAGGCCGATAAATGCTTTAAAATGTAATATTTAAAATTTAATATTGCTTTCGTCCTCTCCAAGGTTCTCATAGTCATCATTGGGTCATCATTGTCACCGACGTTCCACTGGGTGTGAATTTTCCTTGCCCTTATGTGGGCCTACCGAGGATGTCGTAGTGGTTTGTGTTGTGGTTTGTGCAGCCCTTTGAGACATTAGTGATTTAGGGCTATATAAGTAAACATTGATTGATTGATTGAATATCGGAAATTATCCATATCGGTTTAAAAAAGTAAAATTCATGACTTTTTAAAACGCCGCTGTACGGAGTGGTACACGTATGGAGAAGTACAGAGCGCCAATAAACCTTAAAGGCACTTCCTTTGCGTGCCGGTCCAATCACATGATAGCTACGACTTTTCACACTCACAAGTGAATGCAATACATACTTGGTCAACAACCATACAGGTCACACTGAGTGTGGCCGTATAAACAACTTTATGCGCTACACTGTGAACCCACACCAAACAAGAATGACAAACACATTTCGGGAGAACATTCGCACCATAACACAACATTAACACAACAGAACCAATATCCAGAGAACCCCTTGCAGCAATAACTCTTCCGGGACGCTACAATATACACCCCCCGCCACCTGGAAGTCCCTAGTCTAAACCTGTGTTTTTAACCACTGTGCCGCGGCACACTGGTCTACTTTGAGATATTGTTTGGTGTGCCAAATTATGCAATTTCACCTAAACGGTAAAAATATTTTTGACAAACCAATAATTATAATCCGCAAATTACATGCCGTTGTTGAGTGCCTGTGCTGTCTAGAAATGAGCAAAGTAACCGTGTAATATTCTTCTATATCAGTAGGTAGCAGCTGGTAGCTAATTGCTTTGTAAGCCTACTTTGAGTAAAGAGAATGAACGATGCATGAATGGTTGTGGTTTGAAGTCATATCGAAAAATTGCATTAGGTATTTGATGAGAAGGTCCTGGGTTCGATCCTGGGCTCGGGATCTTTCCTTGTGGAGTTTGCATGTTCTCCCCGTGACTGTATGGGTTCCCTCCAGGTACTTCGGCTTCCTCCCACCTCCAAAGACATGCACCTGGGAATAGGTTGATTGGCAACACTAAATTAGCCCTAGTGAGTGAATGTGAGTGTGAATGTTGTCTGTATATCTGTGTTGGCCTTGCAATGAGGGGGCGATTTGTCCAGGGTGTACTCCGCCTTCCGCCCAAATGCAGCTGAGATAGGCTCGAGCATCCCCCGCGACCCTGAACAGGACAAGCGGTAGAAAATGGATACATGGATGGATGGCTGGACTTTATATTGCCAAGTTTCCTTTTTACATTTTCTGCTAGTGTTGTGCCGCTGGATTGGCTCAAAAAAGGCGGAAAAACACTGGTCTAAACAACGGATGTTCCTTAGTTTCGACAGGGGACCCAAGGGGTCGTCACCCTCCTGAGCGCCGACTGCTTATCCTCGGGGGTCCAAAATCTGGTAAGACCTCGTCAGCCAACACCATCCTGGGGGAGGAAGTCTTTGAGGCGGGGACGGAGACCACTCACAGCAACGTGGGTCAGACGGAGATCTTCGGTCGTCGGGTCACGGTGGTGGACACGCCCCCATGGCTCATCCCCAGTGACGCGGAGGACGACACTGAAGCGGACGATAACGGGAACACAGCCGCGGAGTCCGAGAGCCCGTCGAGGCCCCCGCCCAGCCTGGATAGCGAGGGCCCCTGCATGGGGGCGATCCTGTGCCCCCCCCGGCCCGCACGCCATCCTGCTGGTGGTGTCCGTCACTCAGCCTTTCACAGACACTGAGAGGCGGGCCGCCGAGGAGCAGCTGGGGGCTTTGGGGGGAGGAACCTGGAGATACTCCATGGTGCTCTTCACTGGGGTGGACAAGCTGCAGAAAGGGGTCTTCATTGAGGAGCACATCGCAAACACTGGAGAGAGCCTCCAGTGGCTGGTGGAGAGATGTGGAAGCAGGTACAATCCTGATACTCCTCTTAAATGATTAGAAGACACGTCATCGCCGTATGTCCTTCTACACGCAGGTACCACGCTTTCGACAACAACTGGAAAGAAACGGAGGACACCACACAGGTACCTGAACTGATGGAGAAGGTGGAGGAAATGATCACCGACAACCAAGGTTTGTTCATATCTGAAGTCGTATTTTACTACTCGGTATTGAATGCTTCGTGTCTGCGCAGGCTGGTACTTTGAGGTGAACGAGCTGATTCTTCTGGAGGAGGAGCAGGCGAGGCGAGCACTAGAGGAGGAGAGAATGAGGATGGAGGAGCACGCCAGACAGAGGGAGCAGATGATTGGAGGACCGCCAAGAGGTACCAGGAAGCTGATGTTGCGTTTAATGTGTGCAAATGGAGGACATCACACAATAATCTAATATTGGACATTCAAACTAACCAGTTTTCCCAGGTACAAAAAATGTCCAGGTTTCCACAGAATTTTCGCATTTGAATTGCACTAAGTACAGTATAGATCTCGAAATCATGTAAGTTGGTGCTTGACACATGCTAACTGTTAGCATTTTAACATTAGCAAACACACTTTTTAAGCTTATTGTGCAAGAATACACCTCAGAGTCATAAAAGTTGCTACTTGATACACGCCAACTGTTGACATGTTAATGTTAGCATGGTCGTCTATTTAGCTTATTATGCAGGTATACACCTCAGACTCATAATTTGGTGGTTGGCATGTTAACTTCCTCAAATCAGCATGCAAACTTTTATAGCTAATGTTACAGCTATTCAGAGTATATTGACACATGCAAACTGTTAATATGTTAGTGTAAGCGTGCTAGCTTTTTTTAGCTGATTTTGAAGGTGCACACCTCAGAATCATAACTTATCACCAGAACTATGTAAGCGTCAATATATACCTTGATGGTGCAGAAAAAAGACCATATATTTTTTTAACCGGTTTCCGAACTCTAAATGGGTGAATTTTGGCGAATTAAACGCCTTTCTGTTTATCGCTCTGAGGCGATGTCGTCAGAATGTGACGTCACCAAGGTAATACAGCCGCCATTTTAATTTTCAAAACATAGCAAACCCCGGGTCTCAGCTCTGTTATTTTCCGTTTTTTCGACTATTTTTTTGGAACCTTGGAGACATCATGCCTCGTCGGTGTGTTGTCGGAGGGTGTAACAACACTAACAGGGAGGGATTCAAGTTGCACCACTGGCCCGAAGATGCGAAAGTGGCAAGAAATCTTCCGCCAGACCTCCATTGAATGTGCCGGAGTGTCTGCACATTTTACCGGCGATGACAGACATGGCACAGAGATGTATGGATAACCTGCAGATGCATTTGCAACGATAAAGTCAACAAAATCACAAAGGTGAGTTTTGTTGATGTTGACTTATGCGCTAATCAGACATATTTGGTTGCGGCGTGACTGCCAGCTAATTGATGCTAACATGCTACGCTAATCGATGCTAACATGCTATTTACCGGCGGCGCTAAAGCAGACATGGCACAGAGATGTATGGATAACCTGCAGATGCATTTGCAACGATAAAGTCAACAAAATCACAAAGGTGAGTTTTGTTGATGTTGACTTATGCGCTAATCAGACATATTTGGTTGCGGCGTGACTGCCAGCTAATCGATGCTAACATGCTACGCTAATCGATGCTAACATGCTATTTACCGGCGGCGCTAAAGCAGACATGGCACAGAGATGTATGGATAACCTGCAGATGCATTTGCAACTATAAAGTCAACGAAATCACAAGGGTGAGTTTTGTTGATGTTGACTGCCAGCTAATCGATACTAACATGCTATGCTGATCAATGCTAACATGCTATTTACCGGCGGTGCTAAAGCAGACATGGAACAGAGATGTATGGATAACCTGCAGATGCATTTGCAACTATATTACTTTTCCTTCCACCCACATTTAATGCGAAAAAAACACTTACCAATCGAAGGATTTAAGTTTCTCTAGTGTCACAAGATGCGAAAGTCCTGATCGTTTGGTCCGCACATTTTACCGGCGATGCTAACGCAACTATTTGGCCATGCTATGGCTATGAATAGCGTCAATAGCTATTCGCTCAATAGCTTCAGTTTCTTCTTCAATACTTTCATACTCCGACCATCCATTTCAATACATGCGTAATCTGTTGAATCGCTTAAACCGCTGAAATCCGAGTCTGAATCCGAGCTAATGTCGCTATAACTTGCTGTGGTATTCGCCATTGTTTGTTTGTATTGGCAGCACTGTGTGACGTCACAGGAAAATGAACAGTGTCTTGGCAGAGAGCGAAAAAAAGGCACTTTAAAGCTTTTTTTAGGGATATTCCGGGACCGGTAAATTTTTGAAAAAAACTTCAACAAATACAACAAGCCCCTGGGAACAGATTTTTATTGTTTTTAACCCTTTTGAAATTGTGATAATGTTCCCCTTTAAACATTAACACATGCTAACTGTTAATATGTTAATGTTAACATGATAGTTTGTTTTAGCTTATTTTGAAGATGTACACCTCAGAATCATATAGGTTGGTACTTGACATGTTAATCGTCAGCATGTTAACATGCTAACATTAGCATTCTAATTTGTATAAAACTTATTTTACAGGTATTCAGAATCATATAACTTGGTATTGCCTCATGCTAACCGTTAACATGTTAAAGTTAGCATGCTCGTTTTTTCAGCCAACTTTGCAGGCAAACACCTCAGAGTCATATAGCTTGGTACTTGACACATGCTTACTGTAAGCATGCTAACGTTAGCATGTTAGATAACTTTGCAGACATACGCCTCAGGGTCATATTTCCGTGCTTGACGCATGCTGCTAATGTTTGCATGCTAGCTTTTTCAGCTCATTTTGCTGATACATGCTTTAAAGGTAGTTTATTTTGTGAATCCAATCTATCTGACGGGCGCACGTTGCCTGTTAGTTCATTTTAATTTGGCTTGGGCTTTTCAGCGTTCACACAGAATTTCTCCTGAAATTGCATATTGTAGTTATCCATTATTGCTCATAAGATATCCCAATTAATAATCGGTAAGAATCCTTGTACGAAAAAAACTTAAAAAATATAATTTTGGGGATTTTTGATTATTATATTCTTAAATACGGCATCACACAAAACAAACTACATCCCTTATATTTGCGCAGCTATTTCGTTGTATTTCGTTTCAAGAGTTGAAAATCATGTTTCCCCTTTAACGAACTGCAGCTCCCCAGTGCCGGGAGCACTTATACAGCTCCAGACCATGATGCTACCACCACCATGCTTGACTGTTGGCAAGACACAAGTATCTTGGTACTCACTTATGTTGACAGATATTTAGACAGTCATGCCATTTTCAGTGGCTAGTAAATCTATACTGCTATACAAGCTGTACACTGACTACTCTATAACGTCTATCTAAGTTGACTTACTATAGTATTATACTGTAATAGATAGAAAATGAATTTATAGTGCTACAAAACCTCTTATTCTCACTTCATCGTTTTTTCCTTGCTGTACCTGTGTGGGCAGAATTGAGGTTGCTGTTGTTGGGCTGGAAGGGTGTTGGAAAAAGCTCCGTGGGGAACTCCATCCTTGGTCGTCGGTACTTTGAGTCAGGCCAGGAGACCGACCTCTGCCTCCGGAGGCAGGCGCTTGTGTCCGGTCGCAGGGTCACCATAGTGGACACCCCTGGCTGGGACTGGTTCTCGGTGCGGCGTACCCCCAAGCGCATCCGCCAGGAGTCGCAGCGTGGCGCCGCCCTCCTGCGCCCCGGACCGCACACTCTGTTACTGGTTCTCCCGGTGGTCTCCTCCCTCACGGCCAGGAAGAGGAGAACGCTTCTGTCCCACATTGAGACCCTTTTCGGTGACGGCGCCTGCCTCCACACCATGGTACTATTCAGTTGTGGCGACTGGCTGGGCCGCACGCCCATTGAGGAGCACATACTCAGAGGGGGCCGGGAGCTGCAAAGACTGCTTGAGTACTGTGGGAACTATTACCATGTCCTGGACAGTAAAATCCCTGGCAAGGACAGGAGCGTCTCAAACCTCCTGGATAGGATTGAGGAGATGATCAGGGAGAACGGTGACAAGGCCTTCCTTCCTGTGCAGACTGAATGGCGTAAGTCCGACCTTTTGAATTTCACCTCCAATACAAGAGCTCTGTCAAATAAATACATGTTTATTATTGACACTGTTACAGAGGCTTAATGTTACTAAATTATTTTTGTATTGCTTTCACTGAAATATATCATATTTGGTGGTGTTTCTTTTATTACAACTCCAGGATTAGAGCTTTGGTGTGTTGTATGTTGTGCATTATAACAATGCTTGAGATCTACACTTGGGCCCAAGTTATAGCTTCTTCAGTCAAAGGGTCAAAAAGTTGCTAAAAATTTTATTTACCAGTTGAACTGCACTGCATATTCAATGTAAGAGTGTCCGGATCTGATACTGATATCTGTCCTATATCAGCAAAAAAAATTGTATCGGATTATAGCTTCTTGTAGATTAGTAAATTGATTTACAAAAGGTAAACATGCTAGCAGCTACACAACAGCTAAGCACACAATAGCATACTATCTAAGCATGGGTAAAAAGTGTCCCTAATTGTGCATTATTGCAGTCTAAAACACTACATTTGTAAATATAAACAAGCATTAAATTGTTTTAGTTGCATATTACTTACAGGTACAAAGTCTCCAAGGCAAAGAAAGTATTTAGTATCACACCTGTCTGCATCACTTAAATTACTGCATCATGAGCTTAACTTCATGAATTAGTGTAGCGTGGCCACTAAGTGTGTACAAAAAAAACAATTACCACTCCACTTCAACTTAAGACAGTATAAGTCCATTTATCCATTTTGGTTATGGTTTTGATTATGTGTATTTGAGGGCCCAACAACCCCCCCCCCCCCCCCCCCCCCCCCTTTAACAGAGACACAGCCTATTTTATTGATTTTGGTTGTGATTTTTATTAAAGTGCAACATTTTGCTTACATACAAGAGTATATTTTATTTGTATTATTTGTTTGCTTTATTTAACTTGGTATTTAAAAGCTTACATTTCAATTACAATGTTGAAATATAGGAGAAATACAAGTTAACTGCATTTGAAAGGGTATACATTATTCTAATGTATTGTCATCTGGTCTCAAAAACATACCGGCTATAATATCGTTTTCCGGCAATACTTTGTAGGTCAATATAACGTCCGGGCCTACGTGCTATTACTGTTATTACTTTGTAGTGTCGAATGTTAGAAAAGGCTCGCTCGAGTGCAATTACTCAAACAGAGAACAATGGCAGGTAAGAAAAACACTGACCTATTTATTGTTAAACGTTTGAAATTGACTTGTGCTGTCTTTAAGTTGAAGTATAATAGTAACTGTTTTTGGCGACAACTGGTTGCCACATAATTAGTGAGGTAAGCTAATGATATAGACATCATGTATGATTTCAGTTCAAAACTTGGGAGACAAACATTTTTGCAGCAAATTCCTAAAAACACTGGAGTGCTTCTGTTGTATAGAAGAACTTAGACCACTGTAAACACATTGGCAGATCCTTGCATTGACATTTTAGTCTTGCTTGAAAACATATACCACTGTGGTGTTCCTCAAGGTTCCTAGGTCCTCTTTTTTTCATCATTTGGGCTATTGAATTTGTGGCCCACAAGTTTGGTTCAAAAAACTTGTGAAAGACTCACATTTGTGCTTCAGATTCTTATAAACACAAGAGTACTGTCATTATATTTCACTAGCTTTTTTTGCAAAAGGTCCTTCAACACTCTAACATGCTATATCGACTAAAGCCAAGTGTTTACCATAGAGGAGGCTGGTTCTCCGGAAAATACAAAATATGAATAATTGTGAAGGAAGAAGTCCTGCACCCCGATCCTTACATTCATATGTGGCCCTCAAAACAATTTAGTTGAATTTTCCTGATGTGGCAAGATGAACGATCGGAACACATTTTATTAAATCCTTCCAAATGCTTTGAAGATCTGTAAAAAATATGCAGTTATAACTATTTGATACGTGTGTATATGGATAATTGTTTTAGACTGCTATGTTGATCAATTGACCATGAATTGATTTACTTAAACAAGTTGACAAACTTATTCGGGTGTTACCATTTAGTGGTAAATTGTACGGAATATGTACTGACCTGTGCAATCTGCTACTAAAATTTCAATCAATCAATCAATCAATCATATTAAGGACACTTACTACATACAGTAAAGGCCAAACGTTTGGACACACCTTCTCATTCACAACACGACTGATGGTCCCAAACCCATTGATAAAGCAAGAAATTCCACTAATCAACCCTAATAAGGCACACATACCAAGTGAAAACCATTTCAGGTGACTACCTCTTGAAGCTTATGGAGAGAATCCCAAAAGTGTGCGAAGCAGTAATCACAGCAAATGGTGGCTATTTTGAAAAAAAAACACAATACAAAACATGTTTTCTGTTATTTCCCCTTGTTTTGTTAAGTACATAACTCCACATGTGTTCATTCATAGTTTTGATGTTTTCAGTGACAATCTACAATGTAAATAGACATGAAAATAAAGAAAACGCATTGAATGAGAAGGTGTGTACAAACTTTTGGCCTGTACTGTATGTCTAGCTTATGTGCTATTGTGTGCTTAGCGGCTGTGTAGCTGCTAGCTCCTAGTAGCCTATAGCCTACTATGTTTGCCTTTTGTAAACAACTTCACTGAAATAGAAGACCGAAACGTGTGTGCTTATTGGAGGAACTGTAGATGCTAACTTTGTAATACGCTGGACTGTTATCTGAGATTTTAGATGCAGGCCTATATAATGCGATCCTTGTTTTTTTGCTGACATCCAATTGGATCAGGACACTCCTAGTTATATGAAAACCTTATCTGAAGATGTGATACTTGGTGAAAAATTATTTTTTGACGCATGAGCCCCTGTGCTGTTTGTGCCTTGTCGTCAACTCTGCATAATGAGATTTGTGTTGCATTTGACAGTGAGCGAGGAGAGCTCCTACTCGTCCGACAACACGGAGCCCGAGGACGATTGTCGAGGATGCGAGCTGCAGTGATGAAGGGTGAAGAAAGCAAAGTGGCCCTGTGTGAGTGTGTGTGTTTACAGTTATTTTTGAGTATCCAGTAGGCCCAAACAAAACCTTATGTACCTTTAACCTCATCTAGATATTTATTCTAGACCGTTGTAGGAAATAGAGGGTATTGATAAGTAGCAATGGTTGCTTGGATGTAAAAGACACCTTTCTGAGCTGTTTATGAATATATTTTATGAATATATTTACATGGTTAAGACTCGTGAGTTGAAAGTCTGCATTATAAATCTAATCCGTTTAACAACACGAAGGGGATTTGTTTAAGATGACATTATCAGAAGCAGGCAGCTTGGGAGTGTTTCCTTCTGTTTTGCACATTTGATTTGATTTTTTTTTATTACATCCCCTGCTCTTTGATCCTTTGGATCAAACGCTTCAGAGAAAACGCTGCGAAAGAAAAACATTGAATGCCAACTCAAAACACGGGCATCGTGCCAACAGATGAAAAACGTCTGCCAATGTTCATTTGGAGCAAACCTGATCTATTGTTTTAGAACTATGAATCTTGAGTGGTATTTAAAAAGAAAAGATTCCTTTGTTAATATTTGATTAGTTTCCACTGTAGGAGACATAGGATATAGGATTGTATAGCACTTTATTCTCATTGCACAAGTACAACCAAATTACATTTTCAGCACAGACCCGTTCAAAGGCAGACATAGACAGAACAGGAACGCTGATGGGTCGCCACTAAAGAAAGATTGATCCCAGGCTAGGTCCTTATTTTAATTTAATTTTTTAAGGAAGGGTTGAAGTGATCTCGCTGGGGCGTAACCTGCCACACTGATAGAAAAACTACAGACGTGGGCCACATGATAAATCTTAAGTGGTTTGGTTAAGAAAAAGAAAAAAACAGTAATATACTTTGGCGTAGTTTGCTTGGCATTGGGACCACCGAATATGTGCCGTTTTCTCAAAATAAACATACATTTCTGTTTAAATCTGATCATACACATATTTAACTACTCATGATGTGTAATAGCCCGTCTGTCTCTGGCAATATTTTTCTTTGACTACGTCTAGGGATGGGTACCCAATTCCATCAGTTGTACGGGGTATCGATTAACGTGAAATCACAAAATGCCATATTTAGACACCTTTGTTGCATGTGACGTCACATCCGGCTGCAGACTTAAAAGCACATGGCCGGTAAACAAGTAGTCAAACACTTAGAAGTAATGACACAATTTTTTCATGCCAACAAAGCAAGAAGAAGTCGTTAAAAAAGTACAATAAGGCTTTAGTTTTGGTAATGCGCTAGCTCTATGCTAATTTACATGGGATTTGCCATAGACATGCTACTGATTAGCGTTAGTGATTTAATGTGGCAATTTAAACACCTCCAAATTTGGAAAACTACACCTACGATGCTTCTGTCAATCAAACAGCTGGTGTGCAATAAGTACAATAAATACAGTGTAAACACTTTTTAGGGCGCAACAAAAGACTAGATTCAGCTGAATGGCCAGGACTACTTCCTGGCTAAGAAAAAACAATTAGTCTTCACACTACTGCCATCTACCATCTGGGAATTGCAAATGCATGCAAAGTCGACTAAAAGAGTGTTTTGAGATAAGAGCTGCGTGTAATTGGCAAAGCAATTGGAGCCTTGGGGGCATACTGAAGCAGAAGGAGTTTAACACCAGCCAAGAATGTTAAGATGAAATCCAAAGGGTTAACATTAATTCATGATAGAATGGAAAAGCTGCTGATGGTGTGTTTGACAGAAGAGCAGCTGGAGGGAGATTCCTTAGTGTAGTTGTTTGTAGTACATTCTATTTTATTGTTTTTTTATACAATATTTCTCATCTGAAAGTTAGTTTTTCTTCTCTAAAGGCATGTAACATGTTAAAATGTAAATCAATTTAAATTCATTTCAGTGGTTTGACTTAAGAGCGCATCACAGAAGCAAAAGGTACCACTGTATTTGCGAATGAGACTCAAAAGTATCAGAAAACAAAACATAAGTTTTTACAAAAGGCTCAGTGTTAAAAGTTCCAATAAAAAAATAAGATTTTATTATTAAAAACTGTATGTAAGGCTCTACTTTTTAAAATGCCCCAGCTCGATGCTAATTTACATTGGATTTGCCATAGACATGCTACTGATTAGCGTTAGCGATTTTACATATATCATATTGAAACTGTTTACATGTTTGAAATAAACGTCAACCTACCAAATGAACATTTATGAACACATGAACGCACAAGTACAAAAAATGGATTCTATTATTTCCCCGATACCGGGAATCGGTACCCAATCGGTCAGATGTGAAAGGGCACCCACCCCTAAATATTCGTAAATTCTAAAAGCTTTTATCCGTGTTGTTTGTTCCGTGTTTATAGCGTCTATATCGGAGCTCAAGTGAACCGCGCCAGGGTCCTCATGATGGCACCAAAAGTTGCTTTTAACCGAACCAGCCTAAACGCGCGTCAGTGCTGCCGCAACCCCCAGAAGGCGGCCCTTGACTGCGACGCTGCTATAATCATGGTAGTCCATTAAAGGAACGGAGTCGTGAACATCCTTCTCATTCTCAGATAAAACCATAGAGAGGACGTTTGTGCTAACGTTGCCCTGGCTATATGTGCCTCAGCATCAAAAAGCCTCGCTGCAAGGCTGTGTCCAATAGAAGACGTCAAGCTTTGGCATGCTACGGAAACCACATAACCTCATGAATCACTGGAGCTCTAATGGGGCTGCCATGTTTTTTCTATTTCATCAAGAAATCTGCTATTTACATTGTCGAGATCTATATAAATATATCTATAGTCACCTGTCTGAGGCATGTTTGGACGATGCATGCAGGTAAAAAAGGAGTGCCTGAAAAAAAAAATTCCAAACTCAGAAACCCCAAACCCAGTGAAGTTGACACATTGTGTAAATTGTGAATAAAAACTAAATACTATCATTTGCTAATTATTTTCAACTTATATTAAATTGAATGCACCGCAAAGACAAGATACTTACATTCAAACTGGAAAACTTTGTCATATTTTGCAATTATTAGCCCATTTGGAATTTGATACCCGCAACATGTTTAAAAAAAGCTGGCACAAGTAGCAAAAAGGGCTGAGAAAGTTGAGGAATGCTCATCAAACACTTATTTGGAACATCCCACAGGTGGACAGGCTAATTGGGAACAGGTGGGTGCCATGATTGGGCATAAAAGCAGCTTCCATGAAATGCTTATTCATTCACAAACAAGGATGGGGCGAGGGTCACCACTTTGTGAACAAATGTGTGAGCAAATTGTCCAACAGTTTAAGAACAACAACAAGGAATGTAGGGATTTCACCATCATAATATCATTAAAAGGTTCAGAGAATCTGGAAAAATCACTGCACGTAAACGATCATATTACGGACCTTCGATCCCTTAGGCGGTTCTGCATCAAAAACCAACATCAGTGTGTAAAGGATATCACCACATGGGCTCAGGAACACTTCCGAAAACCACTGTCAGTAACTACAGTTTGCCACTACATTTGTAAGTGCAAGTTAAAACTATATTATGCAAAACCAAAGCCATTTATTAACAAGACCCAGAAAGGCCGCCGGCTTCGCTGTGCCCAAGATCATCTAAGATGGACTGATGCAAAGTGGAAAAGTGTTCTGTGGTCTGACGAGTCCACATTTCCAATTGTTTTTGGAAACTGCATCTGTGATGGTATGAGGGTGTAATAATGCTCAAGGTATGGGTAACTTACCTATTTTTGAAGGCACAATTAATGGTGAAAAGGTACAAACAGGTTTTGGAGCAACATATGTAGATATCCAAGCAACGTTATCATGGACGCCCCTGCTTATTTCAGTAAGACAATAACAAGCCATGTGTTACAACAGCGTGGCTTCGTAGTAAAATAATGTGGGTACTAGAATGGCCTGCCTGTAGTCAAACAGTCTGCCATTGAAAATGCAAAAAAAAAATAATGTTTCTCAGTTCGAACATTAAATATCTTGTCTTTGCAGTCTATTCAAATGAATATAAGTTGAAAAGGATGTGCAAATCATCGTATTCTGTTTTTATTTACGAATTACACAACGTGCCAACTTCCCTGGTTTTGGGTTTTGTACATCCCTCTGCTTGAATATCTGACATCACATCCCTGTACTTCGACAGCTGCAAGCATTTTCAAGAGGAAAATACTTTTACACGCACCATATTTCTATGTGACTTATGTCGTGCTGTAAACTGTAGGCTCTATGCTTTCCTGTCGTGACGTAGCCTAGCGCAGCGCTTACAAAGCATGAGTTGCACTGTATTCACACTGTCAACGTTGTTAATGTTGCTTTTAGTCGCGCATTTTTGTGCACTATTCTGTAAGTTTGGACACTTCACTGGTACCCAAAAGTGACGTGACTTGCTGTGTTGTCCCTCTCCATGGTGATTACGTCGTCATCAGCACTTTGGTTCATTGGTATAAAAATAAAAAGATACGGACATATTGTTGTGTATGTTTGGCTTTTTAAAAATATAAAAATCAATTCTGTCCTTAAGGAAGAAATTGTAAACAACAATAAAAAAAGATCAGGTTTTTACAGCATTTTTTCACAGTAAAATATTATAATTAAAATGTTCTATTATATTACAACAAATGACTATATTCTTTTATCTCACAGCAATTAAATGTTATTTCACAGTCAAAAAAAAGAGTCTAAAATTTCAACAAATGACTGTGAAAATTACAATATCCCAAGAGTTCACATTTTTTTAATGTTATTTCATAGTAGACTATGTAATCAAAATGTACTGTAATATTACAACAAATTACTGTAAAAATTACTATATCCCAATATTTCACATGATTTAAATGTTATTTCACAGTAAAATACTGCAATCAAAATGTACAGTAATATTACAATAAATGACTATATTCTTATATTTCACAGCAATTAAATGTTATTTCACAGTCAAAAACAAAAAGAGTCTGATGTTACAACACATTACTGTGAAAATGTACAGTACAGTATCCCAATATTTCCCAATATCTAAATGTTATTTCACAGTAGAACATCATAATCACAATGTACTGTATTATTACAACAAATGACTATATTCTCATATTTCACAGCAATTAAATTATTTCAAAGTCAAGAAAAGAGTAAATAGTCTAATATTACAACAAATTACTGTGAAAATTACAATATCCCAATATTTACCATTATCTAAATGTCATTTCACAGTAAAATATTGTAATCAAAATTGACTATAATATTACAACAAATGACTATATTCTTAATATATATCAGCAATTAAATGATATTTCACATTACAATACTGTAATCAAAATGTACTGTGTAATATTACAACAAATTACAGTAAAAATTATAGCTTGATATTTTACACCAATTAATGGTTATGTCACAGTAAAATACTTTAATTAAAATGTACTGTAATATTAGTGAAGTGAATTATATTTTATATAGTGCATTTTCTCTAGTGACTCAAAGCGCTTTACATAGTGAAACCCAATATCTAAGTTACATTTAAACCAGTGTGTGTGGCACTGTGAGCAGATGGGTAAAGTGTCTTGCCCAAGGACACAACGGCAGTGACTAGGTTGGCGGAAGCGGGAATCGAACCTGCAACCCTCAAGTTGCTGGCACAGCCGCTCTCTCTACCAACCGAGCTATATCAGGATATAAAAGTTATATCCTGATATTTCACAACAAATATTGGTTATTTCACAGAGAAATACTTTGATCAATATTAACTGTAACATTACAACAAACACTGTAAAATGTATGATATCCTTATATTTCACAGCAATTAAATGTTATTTCAGTGTAGTGAAGTGAAGTGAATTGTATTTATACAGCACTTTTCTCAAGTGACTCAAAGTGCTTTACATAGTGATACCCAATATCTAAGCTACATTTAAACCAGTGTGGGTGGCACTGGGAGCAGGTGGGCAAAGTGTCTTGCCCAAGGACACAACGGCAGTGACTAAGATGGCGGAAGGGGGGTCGAACCTGCAACCTTGAAGTTGCTGGCATGGCCGCTCTACCAACCGAGCTATACCACCCCAAAAATACGGTACTGAATGTTGTGTAACATTAGAACAGATTACTGTACAAGCTCGTACAAAGTATAACATAAATCACTACAAAATGATATAACATAAAATAAAGAATGGGGAATGTATTATTTATAATCTGAAAAATTAAATGTGTAAATTATAACGTGTAAATCATTATTTTATTAATGTCTTAATAAAAAATATAAAATAAACAATGTAATAAATCAAAATAAAATACTTTATTAATCCCAGAGGGGAAATTACAATTTTCAGCACAATCCCATTCAAGATCAGACAAACATTACAGGGAGACAGAACAGGATCGCTGACAGGTCTGCCAACTTCCGGCGCTCCTTACAAAAAAGGTGACATACAGGTAAACAAGTGGAGGGAATGGAAGGAAAAAAAATAAAAGATTAAAATAAAATAAAAAATAAAAAATAAAAAATCGGTCTAAGCCTGAGCCCCTGGAAAGGGTATCCAGTTTGAGGCCAAGCGAAAAAAAACAACTCATAGCCATAGTACACATCCCTCTTACATGACTGTAAGAGGGACACATCAAACATCAAAGAACACAAAGGACATGAAAAACATTGAAGTAGCAGAGCTGATGCAACCAGCCACTTCTAAATACATGGCCAGAGGCAGGAGCAGACCCATCAAAGCAACAAAGAGAGCCGAATCCACTCTCGGCCGCCCACTAACTCTCGGCCAGTGTCCAGTGCGCATGGATGAGTGAGGATACGTCCAAGGAGACCGAGGTGTCTGATACCTGCTCATTCAGCCAAGACAATGTGAAGACTGTCCGTCCGGGCGCTCTGTGCTAGCTCGGCAGTCCTGTTTCTTCATCCGCATCTCTTCCAGTCTCTCCAAACTGACTCTGGTGTGGCAGGGACCCAGCGGCTGGTCTCCATGGCCAAAAGGCTCCCGGGAGGCAGATCCAGAAGTCCATAAAAAATCACCGCAGAAGTCACGAAAATGCCACCCCTTGTCACACAGTCCCAAAGGGTCCCCAACCAAAAGACATACATACACACACATATATATATATATATATATATATATATATATATATATATATATATATATATATATATATATATATATATAACACATAAAAACAAGAGGGAAACACCAAATAATGACACAAGAGTACAGAGCTCCTGCCAACAGCTGCCACTACAGCTGCGCCATCTTGGGAAAAAAATAAAATGAAATAAAATTTTAAAAATACCAGCTATACATAAGTATTTAAAGGCCTACTGAAACTCACTACTACCGACAGCGCAGTCTGATAGTTTATATATCAATGATGAAATATTAACATTGCAACACATGCCAATACAGCCTTTTTAGTTTACTAAATTGCAATTTTAAATTTCCTGCGAAGTGTCGTGTTGAAAATGTCGCGGTATGATGATGCGTATGCTGACGTGTGGGCGTGACGTCTCGGGTTCTAGTGGACATTATTTTCCAGCCCGATCCAAGCTATAAGTAGTCTGCTTTAATCGCATGAAGTCAAAGTAGAAAGATGTAGGTGGGAAGTTTTTAGCCTTTAGCCACGTAAACACAGCCGGTGTTTATTTTCGAAAATTATGAAATGTGACCATATTTATTCATGCCCTATATCAAATGTCTCCAAAATGTGGCATGATGGCCATCTGTGGCCCTCAACTATTTTTTTTTAATTATCTTTTATTTTACACCTTCTACAGACAAGATAAACATGTCCTGTTACAAATTTTGTATTTTACTCATTTTGGATGTATATATGTATATATATATATATATATATATATATACATATATATATATATATATATAAGTATTTTGTCAGACACCGATTGTGCAAGTTCTCCCACTTAAAATGATGACAGAGGTCTGTAATTTTCATCATAGGTACACTTCAACTGTGAGAGACAGAATGTGAAAAAAAAAAAATCCAGGAATTCACATTGTAGGAATTTCAAATAATTTATTTGTAAATTATAGTGGAAAATAAGTATTTGGTCATTCATTCAAAGCTCTCACTGATGGAAGGAGGTTTTGGCTCAAAATCTCACGATACATGGCCCCATTCATTCTTTCCTTAACGCGGATCAATCGTCCTGTCCCCTTAGCAGAAAAACAGCGCCAAAACATGATGTTTCCACCCCATGCTTCACAGTAGGTTTGGTGTTCTCGGGATGCAACTAAGTATTCTTCTACCTCCAAACACGACGAGTTGAGTTTATACCAAAACGGATACATGGATGATACAGCAGAGGATTGGGAGAATGTCATGTGGTCAGATGAAACCAAAATAGAACTTTTTGGTATAAACTCACCTCATCCACCGTAATTTACAATTAAATTCTTTGAAATTCCTACAATGTGAATTCCTGGATTTTTTTTTACATTCTGTCTCTCACAGTTGAAGTGTACCTATGATGAAAATTACAAACCTCTGTCATCATTTTAAGTGGGAGAACTTGCACAATCGGTGGCTGACTAAATACTTTATATATATATATATATATATATATATATATATATATATATATATATATATATATATATATATATATATATTACACCTTCTACAGACCAAAAAAACATGTCTTGGATCAAAACAAAATGTTTTTAATTCTGTTTTACATTTATTTTGAAAATTCTACAGATCAAAACAAACCTTATTTTGCCTTTCACACATTTTGCATACAAAATAAACACATCCTGGAACAAAAAGAAAACTTGTTTAAATTTTGCACTTTACACAATTACGGATTTAAAAAAAAAATATATATATATATTTTAAACAATGTACAAAACAAATCTTTATTTTTTCTATTTTATACATTTTGCATTCAAAAGAAAATTATGGAGCCAGCCCAAACCCCCCCCTCAAAAAACTGGGTCTGCATGCAGTTAATATGCGGCCCTTGGAGGAGCAAGTTTTCCCTATGCCAGGGGTTCTCAAACTTTTTTCACCAAGTACCACTATAATGACCGACATTAAAACACAGTAGCGTAGTAGACCTTAGTATCGACTAAAAACAAGAGCGATGTTTTATTTAACCAGTACAACCAATATGTTTTGCTACAGGAACATTAAACACAGTTTAACACATTATTCAACGAAGTAATTATTTGTCATACTTCTAGATCAGGGGTGTCCAAACTTTTTCCACTTAAGTACGCAGATTGAAAAATCAAAGCAAGCGGGGGCCATTTTGACATTTTTTAAATTTAAAAACGGGTGGCCATTTTGACATTTTTTAAATTTAAAATCCAATATAATATATGTATAACCAATATACCTTTAGGCCTCCATTCAGGCTTGATCCCGGGGACCCCAAAGGGTTTTGGTCAAAAAAATATTAAAAACGTGTCATTATTCAGTATTATTTTGTTTTATTATTATTCAAGTTTTAAATCTCCAGATCAACATTATGTCCATCTGTCGATATAATGATTTTAAAGATTTAAGTTGTATGCTCTTTTTGTCAAAGAAAAAACACAAAATAGGCAATATTATCACCCAATATTTTTTCAAGTGTAATATTTCAAGTTAATATTAAAATTGGAGCCTTCAAAAGGTCAATAACTAATAACACTATTGATTATAATTCATTATTTTTTTTTTAGCAATTACACTTAAAAACAAATCACACTAAAATTATTGGGGATCCAAAAGGGTCCTACTCATTAAAGTGTTAAAAAATAAATTATACATGTTTTTACTGTTTACTTTTAACAAAATAATCTTGAGATCAACTTCAGGTATATCCGTCAGTTATAAGTTTTATTGTTGTTTATGTTTTTTGTTTGTTAGGCCCTTCTTTTAAAAAAAAACAGCTGTTTTTTTATGGCAAACACAAAATATGCAACAGTTTTCCCCAAAAATATGTCAAAGTGGAAAATTTAACGTGACGTAATTGGAGCCTTGAATAGGTTAAATAATTCATAATGACATTGATTTTGATTTATTATTATTTTTGAAAGAAAGAAACAGCCTGCATGGCAGCTTTGTGTTGTTAGAGTAAACATTGCCACATTTTCTTGTTACATTTCAATCGTATTTTTAAAATGTGCCGTGGGGTCGTTAAAAAATTACCCACGGGCCGCAAATGGCCCCCGGGCCGCAATTTGGGCACCTCTGTTCTAGATGGAGTCTGTGTACTCCCAATTTGAGAAGCACTATACTAACTGTATGAACATACAGCATCACCCCAACAGCATAGGTATTTTTCTGTTTTATAAGAATGGAGTTGTGCACCATCTCAAACTTGGCTTATTACCAAATATAGATTTTTTTTTTTTTTTAAGTAAATGGAGGCTAAAGTGTGGAGCAGTCCAAGTGTGCACAGCCAGAACCAGTTATAAGCTGAATGTACACATTTCTGCAGGGACTATTGAAGCTCTGCAGACGTCAGCACCAGCGTCAGCTTTTTCACGCACTTATGTCCTCCATGCCAGCACACCGTGGAAAAAAAACACGGAGACCGCATACGCCAATGTTGACACAAACTTAAAAGCGCATTACACCCAAACGCTGCATTATTGGTGACTCTTACTGCAGCATATTTATGTATGGCACTTTGTTCTGAGATTGTAAATCTTGATGGAATCTCTCATGAATACTGTATTTCACAGCCTTCCGGACTAAAAAGTACAAATACATGAGGTAAAAGTTTAGGCTTAGAATGATTTCTAAAATTTTGATTTAACTTTCACCGCAATGTTTTCAAACGCCGCCTCCAATTTGGTTTAGGACCCGGATGTGGACCCTCCACATCCGGGTCCTAAACCAAATTGTGATATGGATGAAAACAATGTTTCCATTCGGTCTTCAACCATAGTTTGACTTGTTTGTCCTGCATTCACAAGTGAACATTCAACTTGTGTTTTCTGGATTCACAAATCGTTAAACGAGCACTTACCTGTTTTACAAAAATAACGACTTCGCTGTGGGCTTTCGTAATGTCCGCTGCTAGCTCAACTCCGCTCCATGGGCACAGCACCGGACAATGACTGTGCTACATCAAACGTGACCGGAGAGCACACACAGGTAGTAATTGGTTCCGTTTTGTAGGAATTAACGCCAGTAAAAGAACATTTAACAGCGAGGGTGATATGTATGCATTCGTTACTAAAATGTTAATATGCAGGACCTTTCCTGGTTGCATTTATTACTTTTCTGTATCTGGGAGGAATTGTAATGCCATGAAGACAATTATTTACTATTTAATGTTACAAATCACTGCACAACACACAATAAAATTTTAAGGTTATTTAAACAGAATACAGGTTTATTTTGTAATACATACTGAGACATTTTACATAAAAAGGACCAACCACAATGTAACTGAGGCCCAGTCAATGAGAAATAAGCAATAAATGGAGGATGTATGTTTGACATAATTACAGTAGTAATGTCATAAAGGAGATACACATGGTGTACTTTCAATTACAACCAGGGTATTCTGTGCTTAAATCACATTATACAGATTATATATTTTGCAACAGATAAAAACAGTGGACATATAGTATTGTTAAAACTCTTCAGAGAACACTAGGGGCCGCTCTTTAATCTTGCCACACGAACTTCCTCCATGAGCTCTTTCAGGTACTCTATCTCTCTGGCCATAGACTCTGCCTTCTCACTCAACTCCACATTCTTCCTCTCCAGAGTTGCATGCTCTGACAACAAGGTGTCCTGCTCCACCCTCTTCTTCTGTCTGTAACGCGTTGCCGCCGTCTTATTCTGCTCCATCTTCTTCTGTTTCTTGTTCTTGGGCGCCTTTGATGCCGTTCTTCCATCCGTTTTGTTCCCGGGCACCTTCGACGACGCGCCCTCGTCTGCACACGGCTTGACTTTGACTGTGGGGGAAGGTGGGCTAGTATTGGGCTTGGGGTAGGGTGTGCTTCTGGAGGACCGCGCAGAAGTGGAATGAGGAGTGACGGTGGGTGCAGCGGCAAGGAGCCCTGCGTTGTTTTGAGGAGCCAGCAATAGGACGATCCTCGTTGGCGAAAGGGAGAGAACAACCCTCTGGACCGGAGGCGCCACAGCTACCGGACCCACATCACTTGTGGGGACATCCACTTCACTGCCAAGGTCCAGGGTGTAGGCAGGGGAAGCGGCGATGGAAGGTGACGTAGAGGGTGGGGAATCACAAGAGGTCGGCTCGGATTTGATTTCCAACTCCTCTTGGGGTTCTGGGATACACTGGACAGGGGAAGGAACACCACAAACCTCAAAGGGATCAGAACCAGCAGCCTGGGGGTAGGGAAGATCAGGTGCGGAGGCAGTGGCGAGGCTCGAAAGGGTTTGGATTGGGAGCGAGTCGAGCTCGAGGGAGGCCATGAACTCATTGGGATCACTTGGAGAATCTTTATCTGGAATGCAGGGGCCTATCAGAGAATCCAGGTCGAGGTCACTCAGATCCATCCTTTCGGCCATCCAGTCTAGGTCCCCAAACACGTCATCTGAGGATCAAAACAAGCACTTTATGAAGGTTCCAAAGAATACGCCGTCATAATCATGTTATTACCTCGGCCGTCCATCGCAGCATCTCTCAACTGACCCGAGTTATCCAACAAGGGAAAGGGGAGCGGCTCAGATGAAATCCCAGATTTCCCCTGGAAGATCACAGGCGGCGAGTGTGGGGGGGAATAGAAAGTTGGAGAAGACTGAGATGATAGGTTAAAAGGTGACACTGGTGCTGCCATTCTATCCACTGAGCTCGGTCCTCCTTTGCAGTGGTCAGAGTGAGACACCCCGAAGCCCATAGAGTCAGCCATGGGAGAGGAAGGCCCCCATAGAAGGACCTCCATGTCTTCCAGGCCAAACTGTGAGCTTGTCGTCGTCGTGGTCATAGTGGCTGTTATTGGTCACCAACGGAGTGCGAAATAATGCTCGGAGGCCGCCGAAGTCTTTGATGCTGTCGCGTGCAGCAGTGCTGAGGGTTTCCACGTGGGACCTGGGAATAAATATGGAGACATTTTAATCATCAAAATAAAAATACTAGATATACTCTTTATTGTTGTGCTCTCTATTGGCTTTAATCATTTTTACAACAGGGCTGTTGCCAAAAATAGTGGCTCAACACTACCCCCTCTCTGACAAATTAGGCGCTGCATGTCACGTGATTTACCGTGACGTCAACCCGCCTCCAAATAAAAGGTCAAAGAGTTCCCATCCCCCAATGGTGGCCACGCCACACCGCCATTTTAACACCAGTAAAACTGCTTAACTTTAACGGCCACGTTGGCATTTGGAAAATAAAAGTCATGGCAATTTGAAAGCAGTCACGACAGTTGTAACTCCATTTTTTGGGGGATATTAACAAAATCAGCTTTAATTAGCAAAGGCGAGTTAAAGAGCTAGAACATTTGGGATACATTTAATCACAGAATTGCTAAGGAAATCTCAAGCGTTACATCAGCCACCAATAATCCTTTGTGGGACAAAACATACGACTATACATATATTGTGTATTCTTTAATCTACTATATCGTAGCTACAATACAAAGATGTGCATGTGTAATATCTACTAAGGAGACCGCGGGGCATGTGGCGCGGTGCTAGGCCCAAACACACGTTGACGTAGAAAGCCAAATTATTTAAAGGAATACTTACGACATGTTTGCTGAATTAGAAGTGACTCAGTGCACTGGTTGGATGCACTGTTTGTTGGAGGCTGCTGGGCGCTGCACACGTTTACGCTGCCATTTCGGCAAAAACAGACAGTAGTCCTGGAATGCTGCTGTCGTCTCGGTCCGAAGTGGAAATAAAATGGCGCTCGCCACCAGCTGTGATGTTTAATAGTTTGTGCTGCGGCTTGCTGTATCCTTCCGCTACGTTGACGATTACTCCGCCTGGGTCTGCATTTCACGAAAGCTCATACACATCATAAAATAAATAAGTTAGTGTATAATAAGTATTCAAATGTTGAATAAACATACCATCCAGTGAAAAAGAAGAATCATGAGAGAGGGTTTAATGGGATTCAATTCACTTGCACAATATTTGAAAATGAGTCAAGATAGGGAGCGTTTTTTCACCTTATGGACCATTTGAATCCCCAAGTAATGATATATAGAAATGCAAGATACTATTGTCAGGAAAATACATATTTTTTATTGAGAAAAGTGTCCTGCTCATTGATATTGCATTCTTGATAAAAACAATTTCTAAAATACATATACATTTAACACAGGTAAAATTAGCATTTGTTCCCTCTCCCCGCTTCCTAAAATGAGAATTACTGGGCTAGTTATTGCTACCATGAAAAATGTAAATTTTGAAGTAATATATTTTTACGTATATGTTACTCTTACACTGCGATGAGTTGGCAACTTGTCCAGGGTGTACCCCGCCTACCACCCGATTGTAGCTGAGATAGGCACCAGCGCTCCCCGCAACTTCTAAGGGAATAAGCGGTAGGAAATAGATGGATGGATGGATGGATATTTTTACGTATATGTTACTCTTACACTGCGATGAGGTGGGAACTTGTCCAGGGTGTACTCCGCCTACCGCCCAAATGCAGCTGAGCTAGGCGCCAGCGACCCCCAAAAGGGACAAGCGGTAGAAAATGGATGGATGGTTACTCTTACAGAACCAGAAATACTTTATTAAACCCCGAGGGGAAATTAAAACTTTCAGCACAATCTCATTCAAAATCAGACAAACACTACAGGGAGACATAACAGGATCATACATTGTAGGTAGAAGGAACAGGATCGCTGAAGGGTCTGCCAACTTCCGATGCCCCTTTCAAAAAAGGTGATATATAGGTAAACAATGTGGTGGGGGTGGGGGGGTGTATCAGTCGAAGCCTGGGCCCCTGGAAAAGGGGTCCAGACTGAGGCCAAAGGAAAAAAACATCTCATAGCCATCGCACACGTCCCTCTTACATGTGTGTAAGAGGGAAACATCAATCATCAAAGGACATTAAAGACATTAAAAGAGCAGAGTTGATGAAACCAGCCACTTCTACATACAGCTATGAATAAAACATAAAAGAATCAGAATGAATCAGAATCAGACATACTTTATTAATCCCAGAGGGGAAATTACAATTTTCAGCACAATCCCATTCAAGATCAGACAAACATTACAGGGAGACAGAACAGGATCGCTGACAGGTCTGCCAACTTCCGGCGCCCCTTACAAAAAAGGTGACATACAGGTAAACAAGTGGAGGGAATGGAAGGAAAAAAAATAAAAGATTAAAATAAAATAAAAAATAAAAAATCGATCTAAGCCTGAGCCCCTGGAAAGGGTATCCAGTTTGAGGCCAAGCGAAAAAAAACAACTCATAGCCATAGTACACATCCCTCTTACATGACTGTAAGAGGGACACATCAAACATCAAAGAACACAAAGGACATGAAAAACATTAAAGTAGCAGAGCTGATGCAACCAGCCACTTCTAAATACATGGCCAGAGGCAGGAGCAGACCCAGCAAAGCAACCAAGAGAGCCGAATCCACTCTTGGCCACCCACCAACTCTCGGCCAGTGTCCAGTGCGCATGGATGAGTGAGGATACGTCCAAGGAGACCGAGGTGTCTGATACCTGCTCATTCAGCCAAGACAATGTGAAGACTGTCCGTCCGGGCGCTCTGTGCTAGCTCGGCAGTCCTGTTTCTTCATCCGCATCTCTTCCAGTCTCTCCAAACCGACTCTGGTGTGGCAGAGACCCAGCAGCTGGTCTCCATGGCCAAAAGGCTCCCGGGAGGCAGATCCAGAAGTCCATAAAAAAGCACCGCAGAAGTCACGAAAATGCCACCCCTTGTCACACAGTCCCAAAGGGTCCCCAACCAAAAGACATACATATACATATATATATATATATATATATATATATACATATATATATGTGTATATATATATATATATAACACATAAAAACAAGAGGGAAACACCAAATAATGACACAAGAACACAGAGCTCCTGCCAACAGCTGCCACTACAGCTGCGCCATCTTGGGAAAAAAATAAAATGAAATAACATTTTAAAAATACCAGCTACACATAAGTATTTAAAGGCCTACTGAAACCCACTACTACCGACAGCGCAGTCTGATAGTTTATATATCAATGATGAAATATTAACATTGCAACACATGCCAATACAGCCTTTTTAGTTTACTAAATTGCAATTTTAAATTTCTTGCGAAGTGTCGTGTTGAAAACGTCGCGGTATGATGATGCGTATGATGACGTGTGCGCGTGACGTCTCGGGTTCCAGCGGACATTATTTTCCAGCCCGATCCAAGCTATAAGTAGTCTGCTTTAATCGCATAAATACACAGTATTCTGGACATCCGTGTTGCTGGATAAGTCGAAGTAGAAAGATGTAGGTGGGAAGTTTTTAGCCTTTAGCCACGCAAACACAGCCGGTGTTTCCTTGTTTAAAATTCCCGAAGGTGAAGCTTTACTATGGAACAGAGCGGTCAAGCGAACATGGATCCCGACCACCTGTCAACCGGCAGGTTTTGGTGAGAAAATTGTGGTACCAATTTGGCTCTTACCGTAGATATGAGCGGAGCCTGCGTCCTCCTGCAGCTGACGCGGACTGTTAAATCCTCCCATGGAGACACTGGCGGTGAACACACCCGTGGCAACACCTCTTCGACTTTCAGGTACTCTATAATCTCACAAAAACACTAATAGGCAGATAAGGGATTTTCCAGAATTATCCTAGTAGATGTGTCTAATAACATCTGAATCGGTCCCACTGCAATCCCCTTTTTATTTTTTTTCTAGTCCTTCACTCTCAATATACTCATCCACGAATCTTTCATCTTCGCTGAAATTAATGGGGAAATTGTCGCTTTCTCGGTCCGAATCGCTCTAGCTGCTGGTGGCCATGATTGTAAACAATGTGAGGGGCCCTACAACCCGTGAGGTCACGCGCACATCTTCTGCCACTTCCGGTAAAGGCAAGGCTTTTTTATGAGCGACCAAAAGTTGCGAACTTTATCGTCGATGTTCTCTACTCAATCCTTTCAGCAAAAGTATGGCAATATCGCAAAATGATCAAGTATGACACATAGAATGGACCTGCTATCCCCGTTTAAATACTAAAATCTCATTTTAGTAGGTCTTTAACAATTTAGTTTAAATCCACACTTAAGTAATTTCCCTTATGGGTTTCTCTTGTATATTATCTCAAATCTGAACACAGCCAGGTTACACTTTAATATAATTCAAACTTCTTTTTTAAGAATTTGTTTATTTTTAAAATTAAAAAAATGTTTCACCTGAGTTCATCAAAGTCTGTTGACTTGTTGAACTATTTTAGTGGTTATGCAAGTTTCAACAAATTTGCAACTTGTCATTTTTCCTCTGTTGTTTGTTTCTTCTTTTAGCATCTATGGCAGGGTCTCAAAGTCGCGGCGCATTTGCGGCTAATAGTTAAATACAGCGATACCTCAACTTAAGAGCGCTTAAAATCTGTCTTTCGGTTATTCATTTTGCTTTAAGCTGCAAGCAAAATGAAAACACAAGAAACACACAATGGACAACACAAAAAGCAACTTCTTGTAAGCAAGCGGAAGTGTCTTTGATCATTTCTTGGTGAACTCAACCGTGCAAAAATATAACATTTTTACACACTATTTTATACTTATATTGACTTAAAAGCATACCACAGCTAAGGGTCACTTATGGATTTTAGACTACTTATCAGACGCAAGGTCCGGGGGCCAGATTTGGCCCGCCATTTGCCATTAAGTGGTCTGCCATTTAATTTTGCGTGGCCCACCACGTTATTTCAGTGGCCCACAACATCATTTTATGTGGCCTGCCACGATTCTAAACGGCCTGCCACATCATTTTATGTGGCCTATCACATCATTTAATATGTTCTGCCACATCATTTTACTTGGCCCACCACATAATTTTATGTGGCCTGTCACATAATTTCAGGTAGCATGCCACGTCGTTTCATGTGTTCTGCCAACTAATTCTACTTGGCTCACTACATCCTTTCATGTGGCCAGCCACATCATCTAATGCAGCCTACCATATGTCAATTTACAGTATGTGTTCTGCCACAAAACTTTACTTGGCCCACCACATAATTTTATGTGATATGCAACTTCATTTTAAATGGCCTGCCTGTCGCATCGTTTATATGGTCTGCCACATCATTTTATTCGGTTCGACCTCATCATTTATTTTGCCTGCGAATAAGATGGAAATAATAAAGCACTTTCTGGCTGAATGATTTTGAGAGAAAAATGTACTGCATGAAATTGTTGTACAGTTTAATTATTCTCAAATCATGCAGCAAATGTTCCAAGCATTGTTAAGTGGTTATCCAAAATAGATACTTAATTATCTGCTTGTCACCTTGACTTACAATTTAAAGTAAATATCCATCAATCTGTTAGCAAAAATATAACAATCAAAAACAGTTGCCTATGAAAATTGTGTTATGAGGCTATTATATGTTTATATTCATAAATGCTGTATATAAAAGGCACCCACAATTCTGATGTTACCCTATTATTCTTTTTATAAATTAAGTAACATTTATGACAACCTTTTTCCATAACACAATTAAAATGTGAGATATAACAGGATAATGCATACATTTATCATTTGTTTTCAAAACGGTTACAAAAAAGCGGGACCCCAAAAATTTATTGTGGGACCCCATTTTTATGACCTGATGGGGGTCTTTGTGACCCCATTTTGAAAATTCCTAGCGCCAACACTGTAAGAGGATATCTGTCTTCCATGATATGTTGAAATAATCGTGAGCTCGCCAGACAGAGGAATTATACAAAACACGTGTTATTTCAAAACAATATCACTACCTGAGGTTTACTAAAACTCCACTATCTATATTAACATGTCAATTACACAAGTACTTAAAAATTAGGGATGTAACGGTTCGATTCTAAATTTGTGGTTGCCAATACGATTCAGGTATTATTTTTTTTGTTTTTTTAGAACGATACAATACGAAATGCGCTGAAATCAATTGTGTAACTTTGTAGCCCAGTGTGACTGAGAAATAAATACTAGATTCTGCGTGTCCGTGTACGTCGCGGCTATCTGATTTTTGTTAGGAAGAGAAAAATAATCCATCTATTCATTTTTTACCGCTTTATAATTTAACTTAAAAATTCATTTTTCCCGTTTTGTGGTTTGATAATAAAACAACAAAAATGGAAAACAAATTGTTATTTGGTCTGTGTACCTTCCGTTCAATCTATTTCAAATTCTGAAACGCAAATCAAAAAATAAAATTAGAGCCATCCATCCATTTTCTACCCCTTGTCCCTTTTGGGGTTGCTGGAGCCTCTCAGCTGCATTCGGGCGGAAGGCGGAGTACACCCTGGAAAAGTCGCCACCTCATCGCAGGGCCAACACAGACGGATAGACAACATTCACACACTAGGGCCAATTTCGTGTTGCCAATCAACCTATCCCCAGGTGCATGTTTGTGGACGTGGGAGGAAGCCGGAGTACCCGGAGGAAACCCACGCAGTCACGGGGAGGACATGCAAACTCCACACAGAAAGATCCCAAATCCGGGACTACTTAGGGCCGTTCTTTTGTTTTTTTTAATATACATATATATACATATATATACATATATATATATATATATATATATATATATATATATATATATATATATATATATATATATATATATATATATATATATATAAGGCTGATTTTAAAAGAAACAAAAAATGGATCATTTTCATTAAAATATTGCCATAACAAAAGATTTTGTGCTGTTTTCCCTTTATGGGTTTTTTTTTCCAGATAAACACAAAAATTGAATATATGTTCATCCAAAATGCAACATGCGTGGTTATTTGTGTGACGACAAAATTAACCGGAAAAAGTATTTTAGCTTTACCTTTGCGATTAGCATGTTTGTTTGTTTTTATTTGCATTTAAGAATTGGAAATCGAATGAACAAGCGAAACATATAGAGGAAAAGCTGAAATACTGCTTCTGGTTCAATTTGTCATCACACACATACCGTATTTCCTTGAATTGCCGCTTGGCATATAGTATGCGCCTGCCTTGAATTACTGCCGGGTCAAACTCGCTTCGCAAAATAATTAGCGCATGCTTAGTATTACCGCCTGTTCAAACTCGTGACGTCACAAGTGCCACTTCCCCTGTCATCATTTTCAAAATGGAGGAGGCTCATTTCAATACCGGTAATTTGAAATCGCACAAAGGGAAGAAGATAAAGAGCTATTCAGTAGGATTTAAGGTACGGTATGCTAAAAAGAACAGTAAGCAGCTGTGTTTTATTAATATACCTGTGGAGCCGAAGGTCCGACAGACAGGCAGGGCATGCTGTAGCCCGGCCCAAGATGGCGGTGAGGAGACGGCGAGCGAGCGGAGAGGAGGAGCGGAAGAGCGACCTGGACTGAGGTTTTATTGAAAAATAAACAAAGTCAAACTACTCAAGCCATGTACTTCCTTGGTGGTCCTGGGAACCCGCAAGACGACGGCTTGAGACCGTCACAATACCGTAGCTGCGTGTGTCCAATATGAGTCATTAAATGACTCCTGCCTCCTGGTGGTAAAGGGCGCTAGTTATCCTTCTTGCGACTACTCGGCTGCAGAAGAAGTGAAATGAGTGACGTGATATGTGCTGGAGAAGGTAATAAAGGAAGATCTCCATCAAGACAGAGAGACTTTTAAAACTGAAGAAAGATAAGGAAGACTTCTATAAACAAGTTATCGATGCTTTTGATCAGAAGGAGCTGTCATGGACTATATTCATAAGTAAAGGTAAAACAATAATAAGTATTTTTTTTTTATTAAATGTGCTTTTCATGATGGTATCTTTACATCACACTCAAATTTTTACTGCATGCCTTTGGTAAGTGCCGGAGTGAGAAGAGGTTTTAAAATAATTGGCGCATGCTTAATATTTACCGCATGCCTTTGGTAAGCGCAGGAGTGAGAAGAGGTTTTAAATAATTAGCGCCTCGGCGGCAATTCATGGAAATACGGTACTCATCTTATAAGGGTACGCTACTGCCGACTGACGCCGACGAGATGAGGGGCCGCCATGCTGGAGTGGTGATCCGCTTCACTCAGTGCAATTCACTTGGCAGGAGCAATGAACTGCCAGCGCATTTAATTCATAAGTCTTCTGTTTTTAAATCCATTGTTTGCTTTTATCCAGTATCAATGAAATTGATGCCGTCCGTCTAAATCGCTGTTAGATCAATACCTATCTTCTGGAAGGCCAAATTGCAGAGCACGGATCGATATACTTGAAATGTATAAATATATATTTAGATCTATGAATATATTGTTTCAGATTGTTAGACTCCTACTAAAAATGCAAAGATATTTAGGACACGTTTCCTAGCAAAAACGCATCAAGGCCTTTGCCATTTTTGTTTTTTTTGTTTTGTTTCTTGCAACATTTTACTTCTGAGCATTCCCTAATGTCAATGGAAGCAACTGACCAAAACATGCAGAAGCAATCCAACTCGACCTAAGACAAATACCACTTTGGCTAGAAGAATTCCGCTAAAATAGGGGACGTCTGGGTTTACTGATTAGGTGATCTCAGCAGGCACAAGGTATTGATACAACTTTGATGATACATACCTGTACATGTCCTTTAAAACGGACTTTGACAAATAGTTGTATTTGTAAATTGAAACAACGTTGATGTCCAACGTTGGATCCATCTTGTTGGTTGAGCAATGACCACATTTCAATGGTCAAATCACCGTCACAACCTGACATTCAATAATCGTTGTCAAAAAGCATGTTGTTTTAACGTTGAATTTGTGTTGTAGAATATTGGTTTTTGAAATGACCAAAATTCAACAGTCAAATAAACGCCAGAACCCAACATTGATTCAACGCCATCAAGAAGCATGTTGTTTCAACATTTTGTTTGTTTGGCTCAACGTCAGGACCAAATTCAACAAGTTCTCAATGTTGTTTTAATGTCTTGTGTCTGCTGGGATAAAATTAAACGTACCAAAAGTTTGGACAAACCTTCTCATTTCAATGCGTTTTCTTTACTTTCGTGAGTATTGACATTGCAAATTGTCACTAAAGGCATCAAAACTATGACACCTGTGAAGTGAAATAATTTTCAGGTGACTACCTCTTTAAGCTCATTGAGAGAATACTAAAGGTGTGCGAAAAGTTAATCAGAACAAACGGTGGCTATTTTGAAGAAACTAGAATATAAAACATGTTTTCAGTTATTTCACCGTTTTTTTTTTTGTTAAGTACATAACTCCACATTGTCAGAACGTGGATTATTTTGTAACTTACTGCGAGGATTGTTTTCCAGGGGTGCAAACGAACTTGACCGGACGAGGCTTGCAGGTAAACACATGATTATTTATCTACTCAAAAGGGGTCCAAACAAAAAGCGCTCACAGCGGAGGCACAAACTTAGCGTAGGAAACAAAAACTAGCACTTAGAGTAAACTATGGACATGAAAAAAAAGTCACTAACTGTGGCATTAATAAACAAAAACTTACTTGGCAGAGCAGGAATCTATGGCATGAAACGAGCATGAACAGAGCAGATACAGAGAATGAAATGAGAAATGTCGCCAGACAGACTAATTGAAAATGACAGGCCTAAATAATAGTCTCTGATTAGCGACAGGTGCGTGAGTCCATACAAATGAGGCAGGTGAAACTAATGAGTCGCCATGGTGACAAAACAAACCGGGAAGCGCAAACAGGAACTAAAAGAGTCGGTGGTCGGGGTGGGGCGGGGGCGTGGTTGGGGTGGGGGCGTGGTTAAGAGGGGAGGAGTATATTTACAGCTAGAATTCACCAAGTCGAGTATTTAATTTATATATATATCTATATATCTATATATCTATATATATATATATATATATATATATATATATATATATATATATATAAGAAATACTTGACTTTCAGTGAATTCTAGCTACCTGTGTAACGGCTGGGGACATCTCTGTGCTGCTGATCTGCCTCCACTTGGGATGTTTTCCTGCTGGCTCCGCTGTGAATGGGACTCTCGCTGCTGTGTCGGATCCGCTTTGGACTGGACTCTCGCGACTGTGTGGATCCATTATTGATTGAACTTTCACAGTATCATGTTAGACCCGCTCGACATCCATTGCTTTCCTCCTCTCCAAGGTTCTCATAGTCATCATTATCACCGACGTCCCACTGGGTCATCATTGTCACCGACGTCCCACTGGGTGTGAGTTTTCCTTGCCCTTATGTGGGCCTACCAAGGATGTCGTAGTGGTTTGTGTTGTGGTTTGTGCAGCCCTTTGACACACTAGTGATTTAGGGCTATATAAGTAAACATTGATTGATTGATTGATATATATATATATATATATATATATATACATATATATATATATATATATATATATATAACAGGAATACTTAAATTTCAGTGTTCATTTATTTACACATATACACACACATAACACTCATCTACTCATTGTTGAGTTAAGGGTTGAATTGTCCATCCTTGTTCTATTCTCTGTCACTATTTTTATAACCATGTTGAACTCCCTCTCTGATGATGCATTGCTGTGTGGCACGCACAAAAGTGCTTTCATCAAATGCACTAGAATCTGGAATTTTCCATCTCTCCCTAGCATGGCCCAAAACCGGTCAATCTTTGCTTCCTGAGGAAGATCTTCCCTGCCAAGCACTTGGTAGTCCACTACTTCTTCCCAGAGGCTTTCCAGGTCCAATCGTAGCTGTGGCTTGGAACTTACAAGCGTATTTCTTCATCTTACTCGTCGTCGGCGTCGCCATGGCTGTATCTTCCTCGTTCTTCTGCTTCGTCTCCTTGTTGTGTGCGCAGTTGTGCACTGCACTCTCTAAAAGCCGTAGATGTTATTGTCACATATGCATGTACAGTAGATGGCGGTATTGTCCTGTTTAAGAGTGTCACAACATTGCTGTTTACGGCAGACGAACTGCTTTACAGTAGACGAAAACATGACTGCTGTTTTGTGTGTTGTTACCGTGCAGGGAGGACGTTACTGAAACTGCCTAACAATAAACCCACAAAAGAAACCAAGAACTCGCCCTCCATCATTCTACAGTTATAACGTCATTGTGCAGGCACGTTGTTTATATTGTGGGAAAGCGGATGTGAAAACAGGCTGTCGACACGTCACTCAGGTCTGCATGGAGCTGGAGGGGGCGTGGGCTCCAGCTCTGCCTGAATTTTGGGAGATTTTCGGGAGAAAATTTGTCCAGGGAGGTTTTCGGGAGAGTTGCTGAATTTCGGGAGTCTCTCGGAAAATCCGGGAGGGTTGGAAAGTATGACTACTCATCTGTGCATCAGTTGATGACGTCTCCGCGCTGCAGACTCAAGATGATCCCCTGCTGGCCCCACTATGGACTGGACTCTCACACTATTAACTAGATCCACTCGATGTCCATTGCATCAGTTGCCGGGGTGGGAGGGGTGGGATTGGGGATACCCCACATCTGCGGTTCCCTCCAAGGTTTCTCATTGTATCCTATTGGGTTGAGTTTTTTCTTGCCCTGATGTATGATCTGACTGCAGCCCTTTGAGACGCTTGTGATTTAGGGCTATTTAAATCAACTTTGATTAATTGATTGATTAAAGCATTTCCACATATCATTGAGATAATCCAGCTCCTCCTGCAGGTTTCGAACCAGCAGTTGAACTCTGCCAGAAAGTCTGCTCTTGTTGGACTTCCTCAGCTTTTTATGTCCGCCCTTGTCTTTATAATACTGGTCCATCTCTGCAGCAAAGGCATGCAGCAGCCTCTCAGAAGGCATTGTACTTGCGTAAGAAGAAATTCTCCCGTTGTGGATGTTATTCGTCACCGCCTGTGACCTGTGGGCCAGCGTCAGTGCGGCAGGCAGCACTCCTTCGGCGTGCTCCAACCTCCCCAGGTCGTGCCTTTGCAGCTCGTTCACTTCAAAAAGGATCAAACCCAGGCAGCGTTCTATATCGGTGACGCTCATCGCATAATCGCAGGCCAGCTTCTCAATTTTTTCTTGATCGTTAATCTCCTTGTTGGGTGTAGCGGCATGGACGCCGATGCCACCGGCCGCCCCCACCATTCCGACGCCGACAGCCGTGGCGACCAGCGAGACTCCCATGGTAACGGGCGCCAAGGCGATGCCCACCACTGCAGCTACTCCGCCCACTGCCCCCGTGGTGCCTCCGGCAATGCCCAAATTTTTCATCTTCTTCTCATCTTTGTCCAAGAGTTGCGAGATGGATCTGAACTCGGTAACATAGTACCAGAGACTTCGACTTCGTCGTTTCATTAGAACATCGTAGAGATGAAGCGCTCGCCTTATAGTCATGGCTCTCTGATTGAATGACCTGTTGGGAAAAAGAAACTACACTTCAATGATCATTTCCTGAGGTATTTATACATGATTAACTTTTTTATACCTTATTTCCTGCTTAATATCGAGTCCAAACACTGATGGGTTCTTGTGAGCAGCCTCTGTCAAAAGTCCAGCATAGTTATTATTAGATGCATTATAGTTTAGTATACAAAACCAACTTTTCCAACCCAACGGTACCTGCTTATGTGTATTTGGGATCTGCATAAGTCCTAAAATTGTGAAATCAAACTGTGGAGGCATTGCAGGGATAGTTTCATGCCAATTTGGCCTCCGTCCCTACTTCCTCCAAACTGTTCGTTTGAAATTGGTCAGGCATGTGATGTTTTTCTGACAAATGACGTCTGTGGATGTCTCTATATATGGTAAAGGCTTACCCAAAGGTCTGTGTGAATCCGCCATTTTATTTATCGTTCGAGCATTTGTAGTAAAAACGAGATACGACCAAGGTACGACGTACAGACCGAAACGCTAAGTTATTGGTTGCATTACCCAAATCAGGACAATATTCAAACCTCCGGTCTAATCTGAAGAAGTAAGAAGTGCCTGGAAAACTTTTTTGTTTCAGGGCAATGTGCCTTTTAAAGGGGAACTGCACTGATTAGAGCTGTGGCCGCAAGGTGGTTGGTGCCTGTCGTGGCGGTAATCCTTGAACCCGTCCACCAGCGGTGAGGGATGCCATCAAGCTGAAGAAAGAGTCCTATCGGGTTCTTTTGGCTCATAGGACTGCGGAGGCAGCTGATCAAAATCTACATACATTTTTCACCAAAGAAACATCATTACATGTTATGGAGACCACAATTAAGAGTTTTGAACGTACAAAACCCCAAACCAGTGAAGTTGGCACGTTGTGCAAATCATAAATAACAACAGAATACAATATTTGCAAATCCTTTTCAACCTGTATGCAATTGAACAGACTGCAAATAGAAGATACTTAATGTTTGAACTGGAAAACTGTTATTTTTTGCAAATACTAGCTCATTTGGAATTTGATGCCTGCAACATGTTTCAAAAAAGCTGGCATGGGTGGCAAAAAAGACTAAGACATTTATTTGGAACATCCCACAGGTGAACAGGCCAACTGGGAACAGGTGGGTGCCATGATTGGGTATAAAAGCAGCTTCCATGAAATGCTCAGTCATTCACAAACAAGGATGGGGCGAGGGTCACCCCTTTGTGAACAAATGCGTCAGCAAATTGTCCAACAGTTTAAGAACAACATTTCTCAACGAGCTATTGCAAGTAATATAGGAATTTCACCATCTGCGGTCTGTAATATCATCGAAAGGTTCAGAGAATCTGGAGAAATCACTGCACGTAAGCGATGATATTATGGACCTTCGATTCCTCAGGCGGTACTGCATCAAAAAGTGACATCAGTGTGTAAAGGATATCACCACATGGGCTCAAGAAGGCTTCAGAAAACTACTGTCAGTAACTACAATTCATCACGACATTTGTACGTGACCCTGGACTGTTAAACAACTTATGCTGTATATCAAGCAAGAATGGGAAAGAATTCCACCCGAAATTCCCTCAAAAATTGGTCTCTTCAGTTTCCAAACGTTTACTGAGTGTTGTTAGAAGGAAAGGCCATGTAACACGGTGGTAAAAATGCCCTGGTGCCAACTTTTTTGCAATGTGTTGCTGCCAATAAATTTTAAGTTAATGATTATTTCCCAAAAATATTAAGTTATTCGGTATGGACATTAAATATTTTAAATTGAATATAGGTTAAAAAGGATTAGAAAATGTTTGTACTTATTTTTATTTACGATTTACACAACATGCCAACTTCACTGGTTTTGTAGAAAAAAATCATTATACGACTCCTTTAATATAGAGCCAGAACACTGCCAATAACTTCTGATATTGAAAAAAAAATATATATATATAGTAGAAAATGTTGTATTGACACTGAAAACAGTATTTTGAATTAAAACTGACATATATTTTTTGTGAATCTTTTTCCTATTATGATTAGGGCTGTTAAAGTTAACTTATTAATGCGATTAATCACAAAAACTATCGCATTAATCATGTATAAACACAGATTAATCATGCAGTACATTTTGGCATCAGCAATTTTTAGTTGACTTTTCTCCCCTTTTTTAATCAAAGTAAAACAGAAAAAAGCTACCACTGTTATTTTTACAGTAAAAAACTGGAAAATAAGCTGCCAGTTGTGTTTTTGTTTTTACAGTGCTATTACGTAAATTAAAAAAACGGTACCACGTTTATTAACAGTAAAATTATAGTGACTAAGCTGTCAGTTATTTTTTTAACCGTAATATGTACTGACTTTTGTTTTTACAGTGTAAATAAAACAGGTCTTTGTTTAAAGACTAAATGATGTGTAAAACATTTAAAAAGTGTTCCTTATGTCATTTTGACAATAAAATTGCATTTGTTTCAAAATATTGTTGTCTTTTTTAAAGTTAAATTGAGTTTTTCGCACAAGTAATTTTTTGTGATCGATCAAAATGCAAAAGTGTTATTATTAGTCTGATTCAGAAATGTAATCGTTTGACAGCACTAATTATTCCCACACTGCTGGAGTCATGTAAGCAGCGTTGGTCAAAAGTCCAGCACAATTATCGATTATTAGAGGCAATACATTTTTATTACGGAGCCAGAACACTGCCACCAAGTTTTGATATTAAAATAAAAAATACATAAAGTGTATATTATAGAAAAAGTTGTACTGGCACTGAAACAAGTATAGAAAAATAAAAAAGACATTTTAAAAATACCTTTTGCGAATCTTTTTCGTATTATGATTAGGGCTTTATCGCATTAATCATGTATAAATGCAGATTAATCGTGCAATATATTTTGGCATTATCAATGGTGCGTTGTATACATACTTGACTCTTGTCTCATCCATTTCAACAGTTCCTGTATTTCCTGGACATCCTGTGAAGACATAAAACAGGACTTTTTCATGTGAATTACAGATTAAGTTGTACAAAACCCGAAACCAATGAAGTTGGCATGTTGTGTAAATCGTACATAAAAACAGAATATAATGATTTGCAAATCCCTTTCAACCTACATTCAATTGAAAAGACTGCAAAGACGAGATATTTAACGTTCGAACTGGAAAACTGTGTTATTTGATGCCTTCAACAAGTTTCAAAACAGCTGGCACAATTGGCAAAAAACACTGAGGAATGCTCATCAAACATTTATTTGGAACATCCCACAGGTGAACAGTCTAATTAGGAACATAATAAACCCATGATTGGGTATAAAAGTGGCTTCCATGAAATGCTCAGTCATTCACAAACAGGGATGGGGCGAGGGTCACCACTTTGTGAACAAATATGTGAGCAAATAGTTTAAGGACAACATTTCTCAACCAGCCATTGTAATGAATTTAGGGATTTCACCATCTACGGACCGTAATATCATCAAAAAGTTCAGAGAATCTGGAGAAATCACTGCACGTAAGCAGCAAGTCTGCAAATCAACATTGAATGCCCGTGACCTTGGATCAATCAGGCGGTACTGCATCAAAAAATGACCTCAGTGGGTTAAGAATATCACCACATGGGCTCAGGAACACTGCAGAAAACCACTGATGGTAACTACAGTTCCTCGCTACAGTTAAAACTGTACTATGCAAAGCGAAAGCCATTTATCAACAACACCCAGAAACGCTGCCGGCTTCGCTGGGACAGAGCTCGTCTAAGATGGACTGATGCAAAGTGACACAATTTTCTGTGGTCTGATGAGCTCACATTTAAAATTGTTTCTGGAAACTGTGGACATCGTGTCCTCCAGAACAAAGAGGAAAAGAACCATCCGGATTGTTATAGGCGCAAAGTTGAAAAGCCAGCATCTGTGATGGTATGGGGGTGTATTAGTGCCAAAGGCATGGGTAACTTACACATCTGTGAAGGCACCATTAATGCTGAAAGGCACATACAGGTTTTGGAGCAACATTTGTTGCCATCCAAGCAACGTTATCATGAACGCCCCTGCTTATTTCAGCAAGACAATGCCAAACCACTTGTTACAACAGAGTGGCTTCATAGTAAACGAGTTTGGGTACTAGACTGGCCTGCCTGTAATCCAGACCTGTCTCCCATTGAAAATGTGTGGCGCATTATGAAGCCTAAAATACCACAGTGGATACCCCGCACTGTTGAACAACTTAAGCTGTAAATCAAGCAAGAATGGGAAAGAATTCCACCTAAAAAGCTTCAAAAAATGGTTTCCTTAGTTCCCAAACATTTACTGAGTGTTGTTAAAAGGAAAGGCCATGTAACACAATGGTAAAAACGCCCCTGTGCCAACTTTTTTGCAATGTGTTGCTGCCATTAAATTATAAGTTAATGATTATTTGCAAAAAAATTACTTCTCAGTTCGAACATTAAACATCTTGTCTTTGCAGTCTTTTTAATGGAATATAAGTTAATAAAGGATTTGCAAATCATTGTGTTCTGTTTTTGTTTTCGAATTACACAACATGCCAACTTCACTGGTTTTGAGTTTTGTAGATTCAACTGGAGGTTTATCAATTTAAAGGGGCCTCGACTAAAAGACACGACAAAAACTATCATAAAACTTGGCAATGGAAATAAAATTCACTCGATGGCGGGAGCGGCAAAAACAGGACTGCTTTTTATGGTCACATGATTGGTGTGGTTGTCTGTTGCTAGGCAGAATTTGTAGGGCTGAAACACGACTGGACGGAGTCCGAAAAGTCGAAGTAAAGAAACGGTTAGAATAGTATGAATTATTAAGTGATTTGTAATAAATAAAAAGTACATAATCGACCAATTAAAGTACTCATACTGTAATTAGTATGAGTATGTGCGGTAAATAGGAATGTCACCTTACCTCTTTCTCTTCTATGATTTCATAATATTGTTCACAAGAGTCTATTTGGTTGTACACTCCTTTCGAAGTTGGTGATGTCACCTGTGCCTGAAATGAATAATAAATCATAGTATCAGAGGTTTGTGTGTGTGTGTGTGTGTGTGTGTGTGCATGTATGTACCGGTTTTCTCACTGTGACATCATCTTCTGGTGGTAGAATGACCAGGTACTGAGCGTCCTCTATTTCCATGTACAGCGGCTCCACTTGTGGCGTTCTGGATGGGCGCGGCAGCGTACCATAAATCTGCGGGCGTGGTCTAGCCTGGGGAAGACAAAAAAAAATAAATGATTTGAGTCTTAAATTCCCAACATGGGTTTACATGTGTCACAAGCAAAAGGTATTAGTACTGGAAAAAGCAATTCCTGCATAATGCGAGTGGACCCCTGCCTGGTTGCCTGGATTTTGAACTACCTCACTGACAGGCCACAGTACGTCAGACTGAAGGACATCACGTCTGACACTGTGATCAGCAGCACCGGAGCACCGCAGGGAACGGTGCTGGCCCCTCTTCTCTTCACCCTGTACACCGCTGACTTCTGCTACAACTAAGAGCTGTGTCACATCCAGAAGTACGCGGATGACACAGCCATCGTCGGGTGCATCAGGGACGGCAGAGAGGAGGAGTTTCGGAATCTGGTGAGGGACTTTGTTGTATGGTGCCACACAAACCTCTTGCAGCTCAATCCATCAAAGACCAAGGAGCTGGTCATTGACTTTGGGAGGTCGAGTCCGCAGTCACAACCTATTGTGATCGAGGGAGTTGAGGTACAGACCGTGGACTCATTCAAGTACCTCGGGGTTTGGGTGGACAATAAGCTGGACTGGACTGTTAACACGGACCACCAGTACAAGAAAGGACAGAGCAGGGTGTACTTCCTTAGGAGACTGCACTCCTTCAACATCTGCAAAAAACTCCTGTGGATGTACTACCAGTCTGTGGTTGCCAGTGTTCTGTTCTACATGGTAGTGTGCTGGGGGGGCAGTACATCTAAGAAGGACAGCTCCAGTCTTGAGAAACTGATCAGGCGGGCCGGTTCTACAATCGGAATGAAACTGGACTCACTGGTGACGGTGGCAGAGAAGAGGACTGTTGACAAACTAGTGAGCATCCTGGATGATGCCAGTCACCCTCTGCATAGCATTATCAGTAGCCAGAGGAGATTGTTCAGTGCTAGACTGCTTCATCCAAAGTGCAGGACTAATAGACTCAAAAACTCCTTTGTCCCACACGCCATTAGACTGTACAACTCCTCTCTGGGGCGGGGGCCGGGGGGTACTAGGATGACAGGGGATGCAAAACAATAACAGTGCAATACATTTTCATAACATGGTCACTACTGCCTACTTTGTCTTGTTATATTCTTATTTTACTGTTATATTTTTATTCCCATTGTTGCTTTTTATTTTTTATTCTTATTGTAATATTTCTGTATTTTGTTTCCATTTAAACCCCCATTATTTACTTTTTAATTTTATTTAAATTGATCTCAACTCTGTACACTGCTGCTGGAATTTTAATTTTCCTGAAAGAACTCTCCTGAAGGAATCAATAAAGCACTATCTATCTATCTATCTATCTATCTAAATTGCGCATGAATGCTGAAAAGCCAGGTATCATGCGAGCCAGTTATCGTCAGGTAACAAAAAATAATACTCAAATGTTTACCTGCAAAATGCGCAACAAAAGCTGGCATGAAGCTAGCATGCGCCAAGCACCAAAATTAGAAAGAAATATCTAAAAAGGCCAACATGCTAATGTCAGCATGCTAACATCTGCAAGCGCTAAGTACTAAAATATACAAACCCCGTTTCCATACGAGTTGGGAAATTGTGTTAGATGTAAATATAAACGGAATTGCAAATCATTTTCAACCCATATTAAATTGAATGCACTACAAAGACAAGATATTTGATGTTCAAACTCATAAACTTTATTTTTCTTTTGCAAATAATAATTAACTTAGAATTTCATGGCTGCAACACGTGCCAAAGTAGTTGGGAAAGGGCATGTTCACCACTGTGTTACGTCACCTTTTCTTTTAACAACACTCAATAAACGTTTGGGAACTGAGGAAACTAATTGTTGAAGCTTTGAAAGTGGAATTCTTTACTATTGTTGCTTGTTGTACAGCTTAAGTAGTTCAAGAGTCCGGGGTCTTGTTGTCGTATTTTACACTTCATAATGCGCCACACATTTTCGATGGGGGACATGTCTGGACTGCAGGCGGGCCAGGAAAGTACCTGCACTCTTTTCCTACAAAGCCACGCTGTTGTAACACGTGGCTTGGCATTGTTTTGCTGAAATAAGCAGGGGCGTCCATGATAACGTTGCTTGGATGACAACATATGTTGCTCCAAAACCTGTATGGACCATTCAGCATTAATGGTGCCTTCACAGATGTGTAAGTTACCCATGCCTTGGGCACAAATACACCCCCATACCATCACAGATGCTGGCTTTTGAACTTTGCGCCTATAACAATCCGGATGGTTATTTTCCTCTTTGTTCCGGGGAACACCACATCCACAGTTTCCAAATATAATTTGAAATGTGGACTCGTCAGACCACAGAACACTTTTCCACTTTGCATCAGTCCACGCTAGATGAGCTCGGGCCCAGCGAAGCCGGCGGCGTTCCTGTATGTTGTTGATAAATGGCTTTTGCTTTGCATAGTAGAGTTTTAACTTGCACTTACAGATGTAGCGACCAACTGTAGTTACTGACAGTGGTTTTCTGAAGTGTTCCTGAGCCCATGTGGTGATATCTTTACACACTGATGTCGGTTTTTGATGCAGTACCGCCTGAGGGATCAACGGTCCGTAATATCATCGCTTACGTGCAGTGATATCTCCAGATTTTCTATAGTTTTTGATGATTTTACGGACCGTAGATGGTAAAATCCCTCGATTCCTTGCAATAGCTCTTTGAGAAATGTTGTTCTTAAACTGTTCGACAATTTGCTTACACATTGGTGACTCTTGCCCCATCCTTGTTTGTGAATTACTTAGCATTTCATGGTAGCTGCTTTTATACCCAATCATGGCACCCACCTGTTCCCAATTAGCCTGCACACCTGTGGGATGTTCCAAATAAGTGTTTGATGAGCATTCCTCAACTTAATTAGTATTTATTGCCACCTTTCACAACTTCATTGTCACGTGTTGCTGGCATCAAATTCTAAAGATAATTATTATTTGCAAAAAAAAAAAGTGTATCAGTTTGAACATCAAATATGTTGTCTTTGTAGCATATTCAACTGAATGTGGGTTGAAAATGATTTTTGGCAATAGCCAAAAACAGCTGACATGCTACCCTTTGCCTGCTAAGAGTAAATGTGTCAAATGCTAAAATAAATTATTCTGAGGTGTATATCTGTAAAAATGGCTTACAAAGTTGGCCTGTTAACCTCAGCATGCCAACAGTTAGCATTTGTCAGGTACTAAAGCACATGACTTTATTACCTGCAAAAATAGCTTAAAATGATAGCATGGTCATCTTAGCATAATTAACATTAGCATAGAGCATTTTGACTTTGGAACGGTCTGAAAGCAAATTTGGAAAACATTTATTTCATTTCAAATAAGAAAAAATATCCCAGAAAATATGGAATTCCTAGAATTTAGGGAGTTTTAAATACAAATATTAAACGTAAAAAAAATTAAAAATTATAATAATAATGGAGCTGTGATAAGCTCCAGCACCCCCCACGACCCCGAGAGGGACAATAGTAGAAAATAAATGGATGAATAAAAATGGTTTATGTAAAAATTGATAGCACAAGTGTCGTGAATGAGCCGAACTTAGTGAAATGGTTTAAATTGGATGAAAATGAGGGGGGAGAAAGTGACAAAAAATAAGGCAAAATAATAATCAGCATTGACACTAAAATCATGATTTTGAAATTGTGGTATTTAATTTACTTTACTTATTTTAATTCTACCTAATTAATTTAATTAATATTAATATTGTCAGAATCTTCTGATTCTGAATGAATCAGAAGAATTATTTGAAGGTCGCCCCTAATGACGAAAATGATTCACTCTTTTTTGTTTATGTAAAAACAATTTTTATAGTTCTTTTCAATCAAATTTGAATTTAATTTGACGCGTGTTTTGTACTAAAACAAATTATTAAGGAAGGAAGTGTTCAACAGTTTGTTTATTTAGCGCAAAATAAGCAATTTAACATCATTAAAACATAAATTTGCAAAACTAGGGATTGGAGCCAGTCCAGTACCTCTGTGTCACTAACACAGCACGTCACAGGAAACTATAGCCATGAATAATATGGGAAATTTACATTATGTTCTTATCAGTGACGGAGCAGGAAGCAGCTAGGAACACGTTTGCAGTAGAAATTCATTTGAAGCGCCTTGTCTTTCAATATTTGCATTCAAATAATGAATAATAAATAATAATAACAATAATTATCATGCAAAATGGATTGCGGGGTCCTGTATATTCTTATGCTTTTTATTATCATACGGATAATATAATACGGATAATATATCAATGTGAAGATTGTGCTAGTCTGTGTATTAACTATAAACCTTCTATATAGTCGCTTTAAATTTAAAATATTTTAAAAGCTTGCTAATGGAGGCAAAATAAATACTGGATAATAACTATTATTTTAGTAGGATTTGTCATGGTTTACTTACTTAAACTGTGTTAAATTATTCTGTTAAAACAAAAGAAAAGAGTAATAATAATAAGACAAATATTCATAATAACAATACTGTAAAGCTCATCAGATATAGAAACAAGTAGTTCAGAATAGAAACGACATATTAAGATTTGTTTTTTCACATCCAAAAAGGAGGGGGAAGAGTTAATAATTTTTATCCGTTGGCAATTAGGCTATTAAATTAGTCCCAATAACTTGTTTTTCACTGTATCACAAAACTAACAATACAATAAATATTGTATGGGACAATACAATAAAATGTACTACAAACAACCACAGTGGTATTATGTTGTAGTGTAATAATAAAGTACCTTAGAGAGTGGACTTCTACAGTATCTTTTTTGAGCTGCATCTCCATCAAACACACCATCAGCAGCTTTTCCAATATTTTCATGGACAAATGTCAGCTGTTTAGATATTATATATGCGTTCTTGGCGGGCGTTATAGACTCATTCTGCTTCAGTATGGTGCAAAATAGCAGTGATACCCTCCAATTTCTTCACTACGTTTGCGACATGTTTTTAATGATTTCTTTCTTGAATTCAAAGACTATCATCCACTTCTTTACCTCAGCACTCTTCTTCACCCTCACCTTCTTCCAAAGTTATGTTCATTTCAAGCCAGTGTTAATTTTGTTGACTAAAAATGTTCGCATTAGTTATCGCCAACGGTGTAAATTTTTGACAGCAGTTTTTAGTTCAGTTTCAGTCAGAGTCTTTTGATGAAAATATATATAATGAAATATATTTCAGTCTTTTAAACTGATTTAGTTTTAGTCGACTAAATTCCTCAACATTTTTCAGTACTGTAATTTTACCAAAATTACAGTAATCTGCATCGACCGAAATATAAAGTATAAAATATAACGCGTCTTTGAAGGTGTCTTTAAACCACTTTTATCAAGGTTATTGCAGAGCAAGGTTGATTGGCAACACTAAATTGGCCCTAGTGTGTGAATGTGAGTGTGAATGTTGTCTGTCTATCTGTGTTGGCCCTGCGACGATGTGGCGACTTGTCCAGGGTGTACCCCGCCTTCCGCCCGATTGTAGCTGAGAAAGGCGCCAGCGCCCCCCGCGACCCCAAAAGGGAATAAGCGGTAGAAAATGGATGGATGGATGGATGGATCTCAAAAAAAAAATTCACAACAAGATCTGTCTTTGGTGATAACTAAAACAAACATTTTTAGTCAACAAAATTAACACTGCCTTGAGCTATAAACTAATGCTTGCGAGTATGACCAGATGTTTTGGTCTGATCTCCCGAGGTTCACTGTGACATTTTTGCACGCAATATAAAGCAAAACAATTAGCCCAGAAACAGCTTTCATCTCAAAACACTCTTAAGTTGAGTATATATATATATATATATATATATATATATATATATATAATCAGCAATATATATATATATATATATATATATATATATATATATATATATATGTATATATCAGCAAGATATATATATATATATATCTCTCTCTCTCTATATATATATATATATATATATATATATATCTATATCTATATATATATATATATCTATATGGCAGAGGGGTTAGTGCATCTGCCTCACAATAAGAAGTTCCTGCAGTCCTGGGTTCAAATCCAGGCTTGGGATCTTTCTGTGTGGAGTTTGCATGTTCTCCCCGTGAATGCGTGGGTTCCCTCCGGGTACTCCGGCTTCCTCCCACTTCCAAAGACATGCACCTGGGGATAGGTTGATTGGCAACACTAAATTGGCCCTAATGTGTGAATGTGAGTGTGAATGTTGTCCGTCTATCTGTGTTGGCCCTGCGATGAGGTGGCGACTTGTCCAGGGTGTACCCCGCCTTCCGCCCGATTGTAGCTGAGATAGGCGCCAGCGCCCCCCGTAACCCCGAAAGGGATTAAGCGGTAGAAAATGGATGGATGGATAGATATATATATATATATCTATATATATATATATATCTATATATATATATATCTATATATATATATATATATAGATATATATATATATATCTATATATATATATATATATATATATATATTGCTGATTTTAGGACGTACATACCGGTAACGCCCTCGTGTTCAAAGAAGCCCCTTCTGAGAGAGACAGTCTTGGTCGAAAAATGTGAGGCTGTTTTGCAGGTCCGTCAGTTTCAGAATGCTGAAATTCAACAACAACAACAACAAAATCATGTTATGCAGCGTTCATGCACATTCCAACTGCTGTGTGAGGGTGACAATGCAGACAAGTGTTTATCATCATGTAGATGTCAGGTGAACAATAGCTGTCAAATTCTGAGGAGGTAAGGTTCCACTCACGATGGCTGGTAAGGACATTTGCCTGAGTGTGGCTCCAGAGTGATGAGGGTTATCTATAATCTGACAAAATAACACAATTTGTGTCCGGGAGGGATTATCATTCTGTTCAAGAATGGGATGGTGTCTTAGTTACATACAGTGGGTATTGAAAGTATTCACGCCAATTTAAATTGTTCATGCTTTGTGTCATTGCAGCCATTTGCTAAAATCAAAAAAGTGAATTTTATTTCTCATTAATGTAAAGTCAGCACCCCATCTTGACATATTTTTTTGTTTTGTTATGAATAAAAAACTGAAAAATTACATGTACATAAGTATGATTTCGTATTCAAAAGGACTTGAGGCTGTAATTTCTGCCAAAGGAACATCAACAAAGTATTGGGCAAAGGCTTTGAATATTTATGTACGTGTTATTTTTTATTGTTTTATTTTTAATAAATTAGCAAAAATGTTAGTTTCTTTCTGTCAGGATGGGGTGCTGAGTGTTCATTAATGAAAAATAAAATTTACTTTTTAGATTTTAGAAAATCTCTGTAATGAAACAAAAAGTGAAACATTTAATGGGGCCTGGATACTTTCAGTACCCGCTGTACACTATCATTCATATTATAACAGTCAGTTCATACCTTGGATTTCTGGTTGTAATAAAAGTTGGGAGCTGGAGGTCTGGGTGGAGCAGTCGGCTGTGTCCTGACAGCAGGCTGGAGGAAACGGTGATTATTAAAGACAGTTGATGTGTTTCAAGCTGCGTTCACACTTGTGGTTTGGTACTCTTGACCTGACCAAACTGGAACGGTTCACAAAACGCACGGTTCGGATCGTTACACGGTTTTTGGTTGTTCCTTTTAACACCCCCGAAATCTATAAATATATCCCAGCAATCCACCGTTACCTTTTATCAGTTGTGTTTCTTACAAACATATCTTATAAAATAATAAATATAATAATAGATGATATAATAATAGATGATAAAATAAACTGGAAATCTCATATGAAAAGATTTACAACATAAGTTTAAAGGAAATTCGTCAACAATGAATAAAGCAATTACTTATTCTCAGGTGTAACCATATCCAAGTTATTATGTGGACAGAAAAGGGAGAATGGACGCATTTTGGCCTAAAAAATAAAGATAAAGGTGAAGCTATAACACTGAAACGCCCCCAGGAAGAAGTGCTTTAAGACATGGCTAGCTAGCTGGCGGCAAACATCCATCCGCAGTCGGCAGTGTTTTAGCTACTTCTAAATCACTAATCCTCGCATCCATGGTGACAAATAAAGTAAGTTTCTTACAAGTATCATCCCTGAGGAAAAGCTAAACATGCTTCACTACACAGTAGGATACAATAGCTCACCGGCGTCACCGCTAACAAAAGCTAGCACACTTGAATGTAAACAAATGCCATGGGTGGATCTACACCTGACATCCACTGTAATGATACCAAGTACAATAGCATATCTAGTCGATACTACTATGATTAAATACATATGCTTTATCAGCACAAAACTTTTTTTCAAAATTAATATTGTGTTTTTAAACTCAGGAAATATGTAACTGGACACATGAGGACTTTGAATATGACCAGTGTATGATCCTGTAACTACTTGGTATTGGATCAATATCTAAATTTGTGGTATCATCCAAAACTAATGTTAAGTATCCAAACAACAGAAGAATAAATGATTATTACATTTTAATTGAAATATAGATAGATCATGTTGGAACGGGAAAAAAAAACAGATATTAACAGTAAATGAACAAGTGGAATAATAATTCATTTTTACAACTTATCCCTCATAATTTTGACAAAATAACAGAATGAGAAATTGACACAATGTGTTACTGCATATGTCAGCAAACTAATTATGAGCCTTTGTTTGCTTACTTACTACTAAAAAACAAGTTGTCTAGTATGTTCACTATTTTATCTAATTAATCTTTGATTGACTTAAGAAACATATGTTTAATGTTCTCTAAGATTTTTTGTTCAAAGAAAGCCAATAATGAATTTTTTTGTGGTCCCCTCTATTTAGAAAAGTATCGAAAGGTATCGAAAAGTATCGAAAAAAGGTTTGGTACCGGTACCAAAATATTGGTATCGATACAACCCTAATTAGAACTGTACTCTACTTTGCCAGTCTGCCTCACAACAAGTGAAGTGAATGCTCTTTAAATAGCGCTTTTCTCTCGTGACTCAAAGCGCTTTACATAGTCAAATTTACATTTAAACCAGTGTGGTTGACCCTGGGAGCAGGTGGGTAAAGTGGACACAACAGCTGTGAATAGGATGGCGGAAGCGGGGCTCGAACCTGGAACCCTCAAGTTGCTGGCGGACTCATAAATGTATACCATATATGGATAATCCGCTGACGTCAACGGTGTGAAAAAGGTCACCGGTGGGGCAAATTCCAAACATCTCATTTAGAAGGAAGGCAGGTGATTTATAAATATCTTTGCTCTGCCTCCACGGTTTGATTTCAAGTTTTCGGGACTTATGCCAAATACACAAAAACAAGTACTAGTTAGTAAGAAAAGTTGTTTTTCCATAATAGGTCCGATTTAAGGCATACAAAGTACATACTTTTAATATGATGTAGTGTGGAATTTTAGAAAAGGTCAAGTCAGTATACCCATAGAACTGGGGTGTCAAAGTCATTTTAGATCGGGGGCCACCTGTAGAAAAATCTACTCCCAAGTGGGCCAGACTGGTAAAATCTTAAAAATAAAAACAACTACAGATTTTCTTTGTTTAAAAATAGAACAAGCACATTCTGAAATTGTACAAATCATAAAATTGTTGTTGTTTTTTTACACTTACATGTTGCGGTTAATAGTATTCTATCTTTATTTGTCGTTATTTAGATTTTCTGAATGAATTATGTGATAATGTTCATCAGTCAACTCATTGGTGTTAATTTTCCATCTATCAAGATAACATTTTTTTATCAAAATCAAATTACAGTATGTTATTTATGTAGTTAGATGATATGTCTCGACTTGTGTTCTAACATCATGTGGTTTATTTTGTACAAACGTAGCACCATCTACAAAGATACAAAGAATTGTTATTGTGACATCCAGTAAAGACATTTAGAACAGCTGTTTCTTTCATTCAAAAATTTCAGGTTAATTTTTATACTTAGCAGCCTCATCCAGCTTCATCGCGGGCCTGATCCGTCCCTTGGGCCGTACGTTTGACACCTCTGCCATAGAACAATGGTAAGTAAGAACAACTCTAAGCTGTTTGCAGATTTATGCTTTTCAAGTGGAATATTAATTTGTGTTTTACCAACACTTAGTGGTAACAATTATTTATGAATTAAGGTCATGACAAATTAAACTGATTGACCGGACATGTTTGTTACTAGATACTTTCTAATACAATTCCGCCTTGGAGACTTTGTATCTGTTACTATAAATATTTCATACTTGTTTATTTTTAAAAATGTCCTGTTTTAGACTGCAATAAGGACACTTTTTATGTACGTCTTGCTTGTGGGCTTAGCCCTTGTGTAGAATAGCTGCTAGTAGCATATAGTCCACAATGTTTTGTAAATGACTTCAATAAAATACAAAGAAAGACACAACGTGCTTTCTTATTGGAGGACAATTGAATAATAACTGTCCGTCCATCTTTGCCCATGTGAACGTGTACCATAACAGACTGATATCTGATATCAAAATCAGATCAGGACACTCTTAGAATTAACGACAAAAGTGCGCTGAATTCACTAATTATGTAACAAAAAAGGTCAGTTAGGATAATACATAATGTTGGGTCTAGAGAACATTAAGACCCATTTTTTCTTCAATTCAATGACTTGGTGCATTTGGAAACAGATACAATTATGCACAAAGCAAACTGTAACCCAAGAATGTACAACAATTACTCTAAACTCAACTTAACTTAAAACATTTGTATGCGCATAGGACACTTCAAACCTTTAGTACAGTGGTTTAAAAAAAAACTTGGCTCCCCAAGTACCGCAATAATGACCAACATTAAAATACGGTAGCGTAGTAGGCTTAAGTATTCATTAAAAACAAGGCAGAAGTTTTATTTAACAAGTATGTTTGATATTTTTAGCCACTGTAACATTGTACACCGTTTGAACAGTAACACTGTGTTTGAATATAGGACAATAAAACGCCGTACTTTAATCAAGTGATTTTTTTTGGAGCCCACTGTGGTACATGTATCACTAGTGGTACGTGTACCACCGTTTGAGAATCTCTGCTTTAGTATAACAGTATGTGGGATTAAATTGTGGAATGTATTAAGCAAATGAGCAAAAAAAAAATACTAATATGAAGTAGTTTAGGTGACTGTTCAAACTCAAAAGTGTTTACAAATTTTGGTACAAGGAAAAAAAAATCCTGCTAAACATATTGAACCTAATTGATATGTGAGACGTAATCTATCATCTATTACAGGAGTTTACAAAGTGTGGCCATTTGTAGCTCGCAGCTGTTTTATTAGTACGGAAAAAATAAACGCGTTTTTGATTAGGAAACAAACAATCCAAAAAAATCAAAGTAAAAATGAAACCACCCCAATGTCCTCATTAAGAGACCTGAACCAAAATTGCCGGTCACCTGTGCATTTTCTACACAGTGTTTAATGAACGTAATGTAAACAATTCTTTCAAGATATGGCAAGATTTTCAGTTTCCAGTTTCAATTCAATTGCTAACATATTTTTTCACTTCCTGCACTCAATATGTAACACAAACAAACAAATAGATAATAATGTTTACATAATAAATAGCAATTACCAAGTTGTGGTTCACATAGTTAAAAGTTAAAGTACCAATGATTGGCACACACACACTAGGTGTGGCAAAATTATTCTCTGGATTTGACCCATCACCCTTTTTTAGCCCCTGGCAGGTGAGGGGAGCTGTGGGCAGCAGAATTAGCCGCGCCTGGGAATCACTTTTGGGGATTTAACCCCCAATTCCAACCCTTGATGCTGAGTGCCAAGCAGGGAGGTAATGGATCCCGTTTTTATAGTCTTTGGTATGACTCGGCCGGAGTTTGAACTCACAACCTACCGATCTTAGGGCGGGCACTTTAACCACTAGGCCACTGAATAGGTTAGCTGATTTGCTCCAAAGTACAGCTCCTCTTTATCACAAAGGAAAAACCCGCCAGGTGCACAGCTGATTTCATTAGCTCTGACGTAGGAAAACCCTGAGACTCGCGTTCCTTATTTGACCTAGTACAAATATACTATGGTACTAAGACTATAGTGGCCAGAAACAGTTCGCTTCTACAGCAGAGGTGCCAAAAGTGCGGCACAGGGACTAACTGTGGCCTTAGGGAAATTACAAAAAACAAAACAAAACAAAACAAAAAACACCAGCACAAATTGGGAAAACAACAAGAAGCACAATGAGGAAAAGCCAACATGTTGAAATCAGTCAATAACAATGACACAAAGCTTTGGCTTTAAAAAACAAATGACTATTTACATTGTAGATTGTCACTGAAGGCATCAAAACTATGAATGAACACATTTGGAGTTATGTACTTAACAAAAAAAAAAGGTGAAATAACTGAACACATGTTTTATATTCTAATTTCTTCGAAATAGCCACCATTTGCTCTGATTACTGCTTTGCACACTCTTGGCCATAAGCTTCAAGAGGCAGTCCCCTGAAATGGTTTTCACTTCACCTTCAGTGTAAGTAGTCATGAAAATAAAGAAAATGCATTGAAACGAGAAAGTGTGTCTAAAGGTACATACATATATATATATATATATATATATATATATATATATATATATATATATATATATACATACATATACGTATATACATACATATATACATACATACTTTGCTCCTGACATTTCTGTATTAATTTGCAATAAATTATGTGCAGGAACTCACCACGTCATATCTGGTTTCATAGATGTTGTTGGGTTTTTTCAACCTTGGAAGAGGTACTGGTCTTACTTTCAACTCAGACTCCTGAGGAAAATGGGACATTGGAATAAATTGCATGTAAATGTACAATTTCCATAAAATACCAAAAAAGAGCAAAACAATTATAGATGTATATGGATTGCTTATTGTTATATTACCACTGGCGGTGGTTCAGACGGTGGAATAATGGAGGACTTCATCGCGTCAGGTTGGGGTTTGGATGGCTCGAGCTTTCAGAATCCAGCTTGGGTCCTAAACTGTTAAAAAAAGTTACCTATCAATCATAACAGTGTGGTACGCCAGCTGCATTGAAGCAGACAAAGAGAAGCAGACAAAGAGGCGATTCAGAGAGTCAAAAAGTCTGCACAAAAAATCATCGGCTGCCCCTTCCCCTCCCTGAAGGATTTACATAACTCCCGTTGCCTCAAGAAAGCAAAAACCAACACCAAAGAGAGCACACACCCTGGCTACCACCTGTTCCACTTGCTACCATCGGACAGGCGCTACAGGCTCAGAGATAGCTTTTTTCCCAGAGCTGTCACCATGTTGAACTCTAACTTATAATAATAATAATTCACCCCTGTACAATATCCTGCCCTAATACCCTACTGTGCAATACTACCCTTCGAGTGCAATACGTCCAACACTGATTGTTATTTATTACTTTGGTACTCTTGTCTTGTTCTGTATATTGTACAGTATTTTGTATTTCTACAGTGTTTTGTATATTGTACAGGATTGCTTGTTATTTTTATTGGATAGTAGTCTGTTTATTTCAATTGTTAGTTTTTCCTTTATTACCTCTTGTGTTATTTATTTTACCCCATATGTGTTCCCACAACCGCACCTTAAGTTGGAGTCTTTAATCTCGTTGTATGCAAATATAATGACAATAAAGTCTATTCTATTCTATTCTATTTTAGTAAGTGACTTTATCACCAATAACAATCTCAGCAGGAAACATGTTTTTCCTCCTTATCTACCTTGAATGTGTCAAGTTCAATTTCAATGCCTGGGACATGATGACGTGTGGCACTTTTCACCCACTCGCAAATGACAAAACATGATTGTTGCTGAGCGATTTCAGCCCAGATTACCCTGTGACAGTTGTTACACTCAGGTGTTCCCCTCTTATCAGTGGCATCAGCGTCTTTGTTCAAGGTGCTCTTCACATGCTCCTTTGTCATCTCCAATCTGCTCACACAACAATAACGAGATCGAACAAGAGTTTGCTCCAAATTTTTAGCGCCTCATTCCACCTTTTGCATTTAGCCTTCTTTGTGTTCTCCCAGCCAGTCGACAGAGCCTTGCATAAAGCTGGTAATTTCTGCATCTGTCAATGTTCTGGCATGGAAAAATGCCTCAAGCGGTTTTATCAGCCACAGAGCAGGGTTGGTGTTCCCATACTTTCAGAAAATGCTGCAAAACCAGTCTTATCTTATAAAAAAAATTTAATTTACAAGTACCGGTATACAGGGTACAGTGCATCTGGACAGTATTCACAGTCGTTCACTTTTTTCCAAATTTTGTTATGTTACAGCCTTATTCCAAAATGGAATACATTCATTGTTGTCCTCAAAATTTTACAATGACAATATGAAATGTTATTCCTTTATTTATCAAATGTATTACAAAAAAAAAAGAAGAATCACATGTACTTAAGTATTTACACCCTTTGCTCAATACTTTGTTGCGGCACTTTTGACAGCCTCAAGTGTTTTTTAATACGATGCTACAAGCTTGGCACGCCGATCTTTGGGCAGTTTCACCCATTCCTCTTTTCAGCACCTCTCAAGATCCATCAGGTTGGATAGGAAGAGTTGGTTTTCATCGAGGATGTTTCTGTACATTGCTGCATTTGTATTTCCCTCTATCCTGACTTGTCTCCCACTTCCTACCGCTGAAACCCATCCCCACAGCTTGATGCTGCCACCACCATTCTTCACTGTCGGGATGGTATTGGCCTTGTGATTAGAGGAGCCTGGTTTCCTACAAACATGATGCCTGGCATTCATGCCAAACGGTTCAATCTTTGTCTCATCAGACCACATAATTTTGTTTCTCGTGGTCTGACAGTCTTATATGTGCATATTGGCAAACCTTTTACGGATAAATGTCTTCCACCTAGACACTCAACCATACAGGTCTGATTGGTGGATTTCTGCAAAGATGGTTGTCCTTCTTGAAGGTTCTTCTCTCTCCACAGAGGAATGTTGTAGCTCTGACAGAGTGACCATCAGGTTCTTTGTCACATCCCTGACTAGACTAAGATGAATGCAGCAATGTACAGAGACATACTGGATGAAAACCAACACTTCCCATCCAACCTGATGGAGTTTGAGAGGTGCAGCAAAGAGGAATGGGTGATAAATGAGAAATAAAATTAATGTATTTGATTTTAGCAAATGGCTAGAATTAAACAAAGGGTGAACAATATAAAGTGGTGTGAATACTTTCAGTACTGTATGTAACTAAGACACCATCTAACCTGATGGAGCTTGAGTAGTGCTGCAAAGAGAAACGGGTGATACTGACAAAGATAGGCGTGCCAGGCTTGTGGCATCATATTCAAAAATACTTGAGACAGTAATTGCTGCCAAAGGTGCATCAACAAAATACTTATATAAATGTGATTTTTCAGTTTTTATTTTTATTTTTATTTTAATACATTTGAAAAATGTATTAATGTTTTTTTAACAATGTCATTATGTAGAATTTTGAGGTGAAGTGAATTATATTTATTTAGCGCTTTTCCTCTAGTGACTCAAAGCGCTTTACAAAGTGAAACCCAATATCTAATTTTTATATTTAAACCAGTGTGGGTGGCACTGGGAGCAGGTGGGTAAAGTGTCTTGCCTAAGGACACAACGGCAGTTACTAGGATGGCGGAAGCTGGGATCGAACCTGCAACCCTCAAGTTGCTGACACAGTCGCTCTACCAACCGAGCTATACCGCCCGGTAGCTGTGAGGACAAAAATGGATTTATTCCATTTCGTAATAAGGCTGTGACACAACAAAATGTGGTAAAAGTGAAGCGCTGTGTATACTTTCTGTATGGACTGTATACCAAAGAGATATTCAACTTAATGGTTTTGAGGGCCACATTTCAAGAAAGCTAAGGACCAGAGGGCCAGACTTTGACTGTTAGTCTTATTTTGTATGTTTCAGTGAACCAGCGTCCTCTGCAGTAGACATTAGAATTTGGTCCATTTATTTTGTCAGAGTTACAGGAGCGCTCTGCTGTTTTTATGGACTTTCTCCAAAAAAGCTAGTCAAAGACCATTTCTATGACATCCCAGCACAGCACTAAACATTGGTACAACGTTGATTATACATACGTGTCCTTTATAAACTGACCTTGAAACGTTGCAAAACAGTTGTATTTGTAAATTGAGACAACGTTGGTGTTGAATGTTGGATCCACGTTGTTAGTTGGGAAATGATCAAATTTCAATGATCAAATCAACGTCACATCCTGACATTGAATAAACGTCGTCAAAAAGCATGTTGTTTCAACCTTGTATTTGAATTGTAGAATATAGGTTGGGAAATGACCAAAATTCAATAGTCAAATCAACGTCAGAACCCAACATTGATTGAACATCATCGTTTTGTTTGAGTTGCTCAACATCAGGACATTTTTCATCGAGTTCTTAACGTTGTTTCAATGTCTTAATACCGACAGCCATCAGACTGTATAATGCATATGTTCCTTTTTGACTGTAATTGAATGTATAATGTATTTATAGTATTCACATGTGAATAATGCTGTATAATAGACGGTATTTATGTTATTTACTTGTGAATAATGCTGTATAATAGACCGTATTTATATTATTCACATGTGAATAATGCTGTATGATGGACTGAATTTATGCTATTTACATGTGAATAATGCTGTATAATAGACTGTATTTATTTCATTCACATGTGAATAATGCTGTATAATAGACTGTATTTGTTATTTACATGTGAATAATACTGTATAATAGACTGTATTTATATTATCCACATGTGAATAATGCTGTATAATGGACTGTGTTTATGTTATTTACTTGTGAATAATGCTGTATAATAGACTGTATTTATGTTATTTACTTGTAAATAATGATGTATAATAGACTGTATTTATATTATTCACATGTGAATAATGCTGTATAATAGACTGTATTTATGTTATTTACATGTGAATAATGCTGTATAATAGACTGTATTTATGTTATTCACATGTGAATAATGCTGTATAATAGACTGTATTTATGTTTTTTACTTGTGAATAATGCTGTATAATAAACTGTATTTATGTTATTCACATGTGAATAATGCTGTATAATAGTATGTATTAGGGCTTCACGGTGGCAGAGGGGTTAGTGCGTCTGCCTCACAATACGAAGGTCCTGCAGTCCTGGGTTCAAATCCAGGCTCGGGATCTTTCTGTGTGGAGTTTGCATGTCCTCCCCGTGAATGCGTGGGTTCCCTACGGGTACTCCGGCTTCCTCCCACTTCCAAAGACATGCACCTGGGGATAAGTTGAAGGGCAACACTAAATTGGCCCTAGTGTGTGAATGTGAGTGTGAATGTTGTCTGTCTATCTGTGTTGGCCCTGCGATGAGGTGGCGACTTGTCCAGGGTGTACCCCGCCTTCCGCCCGATTGTAGCTGAGATAGGCGCCAGCGCCCCCCGCGACCCCGAAAGGGAATAAGCGGTAGAAAATGGATGGATAGTATGTATTAATGTTATTCACATGTGAATAATGCTGTATAATAGACTGTATTTATTTTATTCACATGTGAATAATGCTGTATAAAAGAGTGTGTTTGTTATTTACATGTGAATAATGATGTATAATAGACTGTATTTATTTTATTCACATGTGAATAATGCTGTATAATAGACTGTATTTGTTATTTACATGTGAATAATGCTGTATAATAGACTGTATTTATATTATCCACATGTGAATAATGCTGTATAATGGACTGTGTTTATGTTATTTACTTGTGAATAACGCTGTATAATTGACTGTATTTATATTTTTCACATGTGAATAATGCCGTATAATAGACTGTATTTATGTTATTTACTTGTGAATAATGCTGTATAATAGACTGTATTTATGTTATTTACTTGTAAATAATGATGTATAATAGACTGTATTTATATTATTCACATGTGAATAATGCTGTATAATAGACTGTATTTATGTTATTCACATGTGAATAATGCTGTATAATAGACTGTATTTATTTTATTCACATGTGAGTAATGCTGTATATTAGACTGTATTTGTTATTTACATGTGAATAATGCTGTATAATAGACTGTATTTATATTACCCACATGTGAATAATGCTGTATAATAGACTGAATTTATGTTATTTACATTTGAAAAATGCTGTATAATAGACTGTATTTATGTTATTTACATGTGAATAATGCTGTATAATAGACTGTATTTATGTTATTTACTTGTGAATAATGCTGTATAATAGACTCTATTTATATTATTCACATGTGAATAATGCTGTATAATAGACTGTATTTATATTATTCACATGTGAATAATGCTGTATAATAGATTGTATTTATGTTATTTACATGTGAATAATGCTGTATAATAAACTGTATTTACCGGTATGTTATTTACATGGGAATAATGCTGTATAATAGACTGTATTTATATTATTCACATGTGAATAATGCTGTACAATAGACTGTATTAATGTTATTCACATGTGAATAATGCTGTATAATAGGCTGTATTTATTTTCACATGTAAAACATACATAAGTGTTTATTGTCTATTGTGAGCAAACTGTGGTGCTGAATTTCCCCAATAAAGTATATTATATTCTATTATATTCTATTAAGAACCTGCTGCAAAAATTGATTCTCTTAAAATTTTTTTTACTGAATTCACCGTTTGAATATCCCAAATGATAAAAAAGAGAGGCCCTAAAGTGTAATCTCGAAGAACCCCACTAGTATTACTAAAGCAGGGGTCGGGAACCTTTTTGGCTGAGAGAGCCATGAAAGCAAAATATTATAAAATGTATTTCCGAGAGAGCCATATAATAATTTTTAACACTGAATACAAATAAATGTGTGCATTTTTAAGTAACACCAACATTTTAAGAATATAATAAGTATCTTCTTCTTTTTAATAACATTGTTATTCTGAAGCTAATGAATAAAATAGTTCTTACCATTAATGCGACTTCTTGAACAGGAGTGGTAGAAAACGGATGGATGGATTAAAATGCATGAGAATGTTTTATATTTTCAATGTTATTTTTAACACTGTGATTACCAGCGGGATTATTCATTACTTATCGCTGTGTTTTTCAACCACTGTGCCGCGGCACACTATAGTGTGCTGTGAGATACAGTCTGGTGTGTCGTGGGAGAGATTATGTAATTTCACCTAATTGGGTTGATAATATTTTTTGCAAACCTTTAACTATAATTCAAAAATATGCTGTTATTGAGTGTCTGTGCTGTCTAGAGCTCGGCTGAGTAAGCGTGTAATACTCTTCCATATCAGTAGGTGGAAGCAGGTAGCTAATTGCTTTTGTAGATGTCGGGAACATGGTATGTCGTGATCACAATATGCGGGAGGCAGCATGTAGGTAAAAAGGTATCCAACACTTAAATTAAAAAAAAAAAAAAGAGGCAAGTGCCGCTAAGAAAAGGCATTGAAGCAAAACAAAACTAAAACTGAACTGGCTGCAAAGTATATAAGAACAGAATGCTGGACGACAGCAAAGACTTACAGTGTGCGGAGCAGATGGCGTCCACAAAGTACATCCGTACAAGGCATGACAATCAACAATGTCCACACAAAGAAGAAGTGCGTCCGCACAACTTAAATAGTCTTGATTGTAAAAACAAAGCACGTGCGATGAATAGCATTCAAGGAGGACATGAAACTGCTACAGGAAAATACCAACAAAAGAAGAAAAGCCACCAAAATAGGAGCGCAAGTCACACAGGAAAACACAGAAAAAACTCAAAATAAGTTACGGCTTGACAGTACACCTACATAGAGACAAGAGCTACGTATTGCGAGAACATATTTTTTTGTCAATATCGGCTACTGAGTTGAATTTTTTTTATGTTTTCTTCTGGTGGTGCGCCTCAGAATTTTTTCAATGAAAAAAAAGTGTTTTGGCTCAAAAAAGGTTGAAAAACACTGACTTATCGTGTTAAGCAATGCCAGCTAAGATTTATCTGAGAGCCAGATACAGTCATCAAAAGAGCCACAGGTTCCCTACCCCTGTACTAAAGCATTAGAACAAATGACCACTGACTGCATCTGAAGTAAAGAAGCTACAGCAACACCTTAGATACACAAATCACATTCAATCAGTGTTGTATGTTTTCTCGCAGGGTTAAAATATCAAAGCAAGTATCTGCCAACGTGTTTACAATGGTCCAAATTCCTCCATGCAACAGAAGCACTCTCGTGTTTTTAGGAATTTGCTGCAAACAAACATTTTAATCACCCAGGTTCTGAACTTCACTCCGGGGGCCAGAATGATGTCATTCCCGGGTTGCCTGTTGAATAGCCCTGATATACAACGTCAGTATATGAAGAATTTGAAGGGTAAACCATCATAATAAAGGGTAAACCATCATAATAAAATTACCCCTAAAAGTTAAAGTACCACTGATAGTCACACACATTTGACCCATCCCCTTGTTCCACCCCCGGGAGGTGAGGGGAGCAGTAAGCAGCAGTGGTGGCCGCGCTCGGGAATCATTTTGGTAATTTAACCCTCAATTCCAACCCTTGATGCTGAGTGCCGAGCAGGAAGGTATTGGGTCCAATTTTTATAGTCTTTATCATTTTAATAGTCTCACAGCCTACTGATCTCAGGGCGGACACTTGAACCACAAGGCCACAGAGAATGAAAAAAAAAACACTAAAATTAAATTGTAGTCCAAAATATTATCTAGTCATTGGCATTAAAAAAATTAATAATTTATAGCACCTTTTTTACATGCAATAATTAGATCTACAGTGTGTTTGCTGTTTGGTTATCACTAAGTAGTGGCCAATAAGGACTGTTGTTGAGGAAGTGAAGCATTCATGTGCTCCCAAGAGTAGCGTGACAACTCTACATCAAGTCCGCTTGAAATGTTCTGAAGGCTATTAAAATTGAACTGAAATAGGCTCTGGCACCGCCCGCGACCCTGAACGGGACAAGCGGTAGAGAATGGATGGATGTAGTGGCCCATCCATAATCCACTACATTTTATGCTGCCATAAGAGAGATGCTAAAAAAGAAACGATTACTGTGCATAATTCATTTCAATAGTGGAGGAAAAAAACAGACAAAATAAATGTTTTAAATAAAACAAACATTTTCTACGCATTTAAACGGAGAGTTTATGCATACCGTCATCTTCATCAGTCCGCTGCGTTGTTACATGTTTTCTTGATCGTGGATCCGGTGTCTGGAATAATACAATGTTGGTGGTGATGTCTGCTGTTGTTGTTGCTTTACACTGTCTGGCGTTATGTACTTGAAATGCCTGCATGGCGTCATAAAAGAAACAGGTGGGCGGATCTTATGAATGGGAAATGATGTCATTATTCAAATGCATCAACAAGGAGATATACTTAATGGCGCTTGTCTGTGCCTTTTTACATCCCTTACATAACCCAAATAGGCAAGCCGTGCAAAGTGAGGGCGCTCTTTGCTTCCGTGCCTTGCTCGAGGGCATGTTGACAGTGATCCTGAAGCAAACTGACAACTCTATATAACATGTGACAATTCCCATAGGTTTTTTGTCTGCAACAATACGTGTATCCCAATCACAAAGTTCAGTCCTAATACAAGTGTGTAAAAAACTAAGGAACATTTTCAAAAGGCACATTTGTTTAAAGGCAAATTTAATCAATCTTAGTTTCTTATAGAGACAGTAAACCATTTTGGGTTAGTTGAAAACACAAGAAAATCTGTTTTTTTTTCTTAGGAGAAAGAGGAACCCGCAGTTGCATATTGTCATTATTCTTTTAAAAACAAAGCATGCATGTCAGTGTCATAAAAGAACAAAATGTCAGAGCCTTTATACTGTAACCTGGAATTTTGCATGAACTTGCAGGACAGGAAAAGTGAGTGTGTGCGGGTTGGATTCTTGTCGTGTTCACTATATGTAATAGAATTCCTGCAGGTAATACAATATGTTTTAATGACTATTGTCATTCCAATCACTGCAATGCAAAATGACTAAACAATGTTGTTAAAAGTGCATCAGTGGAAGAAGTAAAAAATGATTTGCACAGATTTTGAGATCCTAGCAGAACTATATCTTACCTTCGATAGACCAAGGATCACAAAACTGATAGACAGGTGAAGAAGGAGCGCTCTACTATGTCCTGTATAAAATTGTGTTTTAAATTGAACTGGTCATGTTATTGTCCAAATACTGAACTGGTCACCTTGTTATTGTCCAAATACTAAGATATTTAAATTATACAGTATTACGTGGCTAATCTCTGGCTAGCAACTATAGAGCGTTAATCACTAGCTATCTTGAATGCTAAAATGAGTATAATACAGGTCATTTTTAGGGGTGCAGAAAAAATTGATTCACATCAGACTCACAGTTGTTATTCATCATGATACCAAATCGTCGATTCATAATATTAAAAAAATACATTGAAACATACATCAATTTTAGCATCAATTTTAAAAAGCCGTTTTTAGGCCAACTACATGCAGCCAGAAGGGGCTTTTCTAACCTGCACACTGTTCTAAAATAGTTTCATTATAATTATTGCACTGTTCCAAATACAAACCCCGTTTTCATATGATTTGGGAAATTGTGGTGGATGTAAATATAAACGGAATACAATGATTTGTGAATCTTTTTCAACCCATATTCAGTTAAATGCACTACAAAGACAAGATATTTGATGTTTAAACTCATAAACTTTTTTTTTTGTTTTGCAAATAATAATTAACTTAGAATTTCATGGCTGCAACACGTGCCAACGTAGTTGGGAAAGGGCATGTTCACCACTGTGTTACATCACCTTTTCTTTTAACAACACTCAATGAACGTTTGGGAACTGAGGAAACTAATTGTTGAAGCTTTGAAAGTGGATTTCTTTCTCATTTTTGTTTTATGTAGAGCTTCAGTCGTTCAACAGTCCAGGGTCTCCGCTGTCGTATTTTACGCTCCATTATGCACCACACATTTTCAATGGGAGACAGGTCTGGACTGCAGGCGGGCCAGGAAAGTACCCGCACTCTTTTACTACGAAGCAACGCTGTTGTAACACATGGCTTGGCATTATCTTGCTGAAATAAACAGGGGCGTCAATGATAACGTTGCTTGGATGACAACATATGTTGCTCCAAAACCTGTATGTACCTTTCAGCGTTAATGGTGCCTTCACAGATGTGTAAGTTACCCATGCCTTGGGCACTAATACACCCCCATACCATCACAGATGCTGGCTTTTGAACTTTGCACCTATAACAATCCGGATGGTTATTTTCCTCTTTGTTCCAGAGGACGCCACGTCCACAGTTTCAAAATATAATTTCAAATGTAGACTCGTCAGACCACAGAACACTTTTCCACTTTGCATCAGTCCATCTTAGATAAGCTTGGGCCCAGCGAAGCAGGTGGCGTTTCTGGGTGTTTTTGATGAATGGGTTTTGCTTTACATAGTAGAGTTTTAACTTGCACTTACAGATGTAGCGACCAACTTTAGTTACTGACAGTGGTTTTATGAAGTGTTCCTGAGCCCATGTGGTTATATCCTTTACACACTGATGTGTAAAGGATACACAAAGGTCCGTAATATTGTCGCTTACATGCAGTGATTTGTCCAGATTCTGTGAATCTTTTTGTGATTTTACGGACTGTAGATGGTAAAATCCCTAAATTCCTTGCAATAGCTCGATGAGAAATGTCGTTCTAAAACTGTTCGACAATTTGCTTACAAAGTGGTGACCCTCGCCCCATCCTTGTTTGTGAGTTACTAAAAATTTCAGGAAAGCTGCTTTTATACCCAATCATGGCACCCACCTGTTCCCAATTAGCCTGCACACCCCTGGATGTTCCAAATAAGTGTTTGATGAGCATTCCTCAACTTTATCAGTATTTATTGCCACCTTTCCCAAATTCTTCGTCACGTGTTGCTGGCATCAAATTCTAAAGTTAATGATTATTTGCAAAAAAAAAAATGTTTATCAGTTTGAACATCAAATATGTTGTCTTTGTAGCGTATTCAATTGAATATGGTTTGAAAATGATTTGCAAATCATTGTATTACGTTTATATTTACATCTAACACAATTTTCCAACTCATATGGAAACGGGGTTTGTAATAGATTGTGAGAATTAATCATGTTAATTCTGAATCCAACCGTCCCCCCAGGAATGGGAATCAGATCAAATTCTTAGGTGCCCAACGATTCACACCCCTGATATTAATCAATGTCCTGTAAAATTGTGTTTGAAATTCAACTGGTCCTAAAATGCACTTTATTTTTGTGCAATACTCAAGATATTTATATCATCAGCCTTTATTTAACCAGGTAAAAATCCCATTGAGAGCAAAGATCTCTTTTCCATGGGAGACCTGGCCAAGAGGGCAGCAGAAGGGCAGTTATTCCAAGCCTTCGATGCTGAAAACCTAAATGCTTTCTTGCTCTGTTCAGTTCTTACTTTGAACGAAAATTGTGACTTTCTTGTTTCTTTGTTAAAAGACAAGATAGGTAAGATGGAGTGATACCCAGAATGGTTTTGTAGATGAAGACATACCAATGATTGAGGCGTCGAGCACATAAAGATGTCCAGTTAACCATTGAGTATAACACGCAATGGTGAGTAAGGGGAGCGCAGTTGGTGATGACTGTCAGTGCCCCGTGGTACACACTATCCAGCTTATGGAGACAACCATCAGTAGCATTCATGTACAACACATCTCCATAGTCAATAACAGGTAAAAAGGTTGTTTACACCAATTTCTGTTTCACAGTAAAAGAAAAGCAAGACTTGTTTCTATAATAAAATCCCAGTAAAAGTTTCAGGTTTTTTTTACAACGTACTGACTGTGCTCCTTAAAACTCAAGTGGTGATCAATTAAAAATCCTAAATATTTAAAAGCAGATGCTAACATAATTTGTTGCCCATATCTTGTTAAGATTTCTTGTTGCTAACAGCTAGCTGGTAACTAGCACACTATAGCTATCTTAAATGCTAACATAATTAATATAAATATGTTGTGATGTATTTCATATTTAAATTTGTTAAAAATCTTCAAGGGCATACATATTTTTCTTTTTTTAAAGGTCTAATCAACCATAGAATAGAAAATAGCGTTAATGTATATTTATTAGTTTTGAGGATTTGAAAATATTTCAGCAATGCATTAGGCCAGTGGTTCTCAAATGGGGGTACGCGTACCCCTGGGGGTACTTGAAGGTATGCCAAGGGGTACGTGAGATTTTTTTTAGGTATTCTAAAAATAGCAACAATTCAAAAATCCTTTATAAATATATTTATTGAATAATACTTAAACAAAATATGAATTTAAGTTCATAAACTGTGAAAAGAAATGCAACAATGCAATATCCAGTGTTGACAGCAAGATTTTTTGAGGACATGTTCCATAAATATTGATGTTAAATATTTCTTTTTTTGTGAAGAAATGTTTAGAATTAAGTTCATGAATAAAGATGGCTCTCTATTACAACCCCCAAAGAGGGCACTTTAAGTTGATGATTACTTCTATGTGTAGAAATCTGTATTTATAATTGAATCACTTGTTTATTTGTCAACATGTTTTTAATTATAAATAAATGGGTTGTACTTGTATAGGGATTTTCTACCTTCAAGGTACTCAAAGCGCTTTGACACTACTTCCACATTCACAGACTGATGGAGGGAGCTGCCATGCAAGGCGCTAACCAGCACCCATCAGGAGCAAGGGTGAAGTGTCTTGCTCAAGGACACAACGGACGTGACGAGGTTGGTACTAGGTGGGGATTGAACCAGGGACCCTCAAGTTGCGCGCGGCCACTCATCCACTGCGCCATGCTGTCCCCTGTTATTTGTATATATTTTTTTCCAAATAGTTTAAGAAAGACCACTACAAATGAGCAATATTTTGCACTGTTATACAATTTAATAAATCAGAAACTGATGACATAGTGCTGTATTTTACTTCTTGATCTCTTTTTGTCAACCAAAAATGCTTTTTATTGATTGATTGATTGATTGAAACTTTTATTAGTAGAGTGCACAGTTTAGTACATATTCCGTACAATTGACCACTAAAAGGTAACTCCTGAATAAGCTTTTCAACTTGTTTAAGTCAGGGTCCACGTAAATCAATTCATGGTACAAATATATACTATCAGCATAACACAGTCATCACACAGGTTAATCATCAGAATATATACATTGAATTATTTACATTATTTACAATCCGGGGGGTGGGATGAGGAGGGTTTGGTTGATATCAGTACTTCAGTTATCAACAATTGCATTGTCAGAGACATGGACATTGTAATAGTGTAGGTTTGACTTAGTAGGATATGTACAGCGAGCAGAGAACATAGTGAGTTCAGATAGCATAGGAACAAGTATATACATTACAAATACATTTGATTATTTACATTTGGTTATTTACAATCCGGGGAGATGGGATGTGAATGGAGGAGGGTATTAGTAAAGGGTTGAAGTTGCCTGGAGGAGTTGTTTTAGAGCGGTTTTGAAGGATGATAGAGATGGACTTACTTTTACACCTGTTGGGAGTGCATTCCACATTGATGTGGCATAGAAAGAGAATGAGTTAAGACCTTTGTTAGATCGGAATCTGGGTTTAACGTGGTTTGTGGAGCTCCCCCTGGTGTTGTGGTTATGGCGGTCATTTACGTTAAGGAAGTAGTTTGACATGTACTTCGGTATCAGGGAGGTGTACCGGATTTTATAGACTAGGCTTAGTGCAATTTGTTTTACTCTGTCCTCCACCCTGAGCCAGCCCACTTTGGAGAAGTAGGTAGGAGTGAGGTGTGATCTGGGGTAGAGGTCTAAAAGTAACCTGATTAGCTTGTTCTGGGATGTTTGGAGTCTAGATTTGAGGGTTTTGGAGGTACAAGCGTAATCGAAAAAGGGTTGATTTGCTTGGCTCTGATTAGGGGCTACTTATCCACCCATCCATCCATCCATCTTCTTCCGCTTATCCGAGGTCGGGTCGCGGGGGCAACAGCCTAAGCAGGGAAACCCAGACTTCCCTTTCCCCAGCCACTTCTTCTAGCTCTTCCCGGGGGATCCCGAGGCGTTTCCAGGCCAGCCGAGAGACATAGTCTTCCCAACGTGTCGTGGGTCTCCCCCGTGGCCTCCTACCGGTTGGACGTGCCCTAAACACCTCCCTAGGGAGGCGTTCGGGTGGCATCCTGACCAGATGCCCGAACCACCTCATCTGGCTCCTCTCGATGTGGAGGAGCAGCGGCTTTACTTTGAGCTCCTCCCGGATGGCAGAGCTTCTCACCCTATCTCTAAGGGAGAGCCCCGCCACACGGCGGAGGAAACTAATTTCGGCCGCTTGTACCCGTGATCTTATCCTTTCGGTCATGACCCAAAGCTCATGACCATAGGTGAGGATGGGAACGTAGATCGACCGGTAAATTGAGAGCTTTGCCTTCCGGCTCAGCTCCTTCTTCACCACAACGGATCGGTACAACGTCCGCATTACTGAAGATGCCGCACCGATCCGCCTGTCGAGCTCACGATCCACTCTTCCCCCACTCGTGAACAAGACTCCTAGGTACTTGAACTCCTCCACTTGGGGCAGGGGCTCCTCCCCAACCAGGAGATGGCACTCCACCCTTTTCCGGGCGAGAACCATGGACTCGGACTTGGAGGTGCTGATTCTCATTCCGGTCGCTTCACACTCGGCTGCACACCGATCCAGTGAGAGCTGAAGATCCCGGTCAGATGAAGCCATCAGGACCACATCATCTGCAAAAAGCAGAGACCTAATCCTGCGGTCACCAAACCGGAACCCCTCAACGCCTTGACTGCGCCTAGAAATTCTGTCCATAAAAGTAATGAACAGAATCGGTGACAAAGGACAGCCTTGGCGGAGTCCAACCCTCACTGGAAATGTGTTCGACTTACTGCCGGCAATGCGGACCAAGCTCTGGCACTGATCGTACAGGGAGCGGACCGCCACAATAAGACAGTCCGATACCCCATACTCTCTGAGCACTCCCCACAGGACTTCCCGAGGGACACGGTTGAATGCCTTCTCCAAGTCCACAAAGCACATGTAGACTGGTTGGGCAAACTCCCATGCACCCTCAAGAACCCTGCCGAGAGTATAGAGCTGGTCCACAGTTCCACGACCAGGACGAAAACCACACTGTTCCTCCTGAATCCGAGGTTCGACTATCCGGTGTAGCCTCCTCTCCAGTACACCTGAATAAACCTTACCGGGAAGGCTGAGGAGTGTGATCCCACGATAGTTGGAACACACCCTCCGGTCCCCCTTCTTAAAGAGAGGAACCACCACCCCGGTCTGCCAATCCAGAGGTACCGCCCCCAATGTCCACGCGATGCTGCAGAGTCTTGTCATTCAAGACAGCCCCACTGCATCCAGAGCCTTAATGGAACTCCGGGCGGTCCTCGTCCACCCCGGGGCCTTGCCATCGAGGAGCTTTTTAACTACCTCAGCGACATCTGCCCCAGAAATAGGAGAGTCCACCACAGATCCCCCAGGCACTGATTCCTCATAGGAAGACGTGTTGGTGGGATTGAGGAGGTCTTCGAAGTATTTCTTCCACCTATCCACAACATCCGCAGTTGAGGTAAGCAGAACACCATCCGCACCATACACGGTGTTGATAGTGCACTTCTTCCCCTTCCTGAGGCAGCGGACGGTGGTCCAGAATCGCTTCGAAGCCGTCTGGAAGTCGTTTTCCATGGCTTCCCCGAACTCCTCCCATGTCCAAGTTTTTGCCTCAGTGACCGCTGAAACCGCACACCGCTTGGCCTGTCGGTACCTGTCCACTGCCTCCGGAGTCCTATGAGCCAAAAGGACCCGATAGGACTCCTTCTTCAGCTTGACGGCATCCCTCACCGCTGGTGTCCACCAAGGGGTTTTAGGATTGCCGCCCCGACAGGCACCAACTACCTTGCGGCCACAGCTCCGATCAGCCGTTTCGACGATAGAGGTGCGGAACATGGTCCACTAGGACACAATGTCCAGCACCTCCCTCGTGACATGTTCGAAGTTCTTCCGGAGGTGGGAATTGAAACTTTCTCTGACAGGAGACTCTGCCAGACGTTCCCAGCAGACCCTCACAATGCGTTTGGGCCTGCCAGGTCGGTCCGGCATCCTCCCCCACCATCGCAGCCAACTCACCACCAGGTGGTGATCGGTAGAAAGCTCTGCCCCTTTCTTGACTCGAGTGTCCAAAACATAAGGCCGCAAATCCGATGACATAACTACAAAGTCGATCATGGAACTGCGGCCTAGGGTGTCCTGGTGCCAAGTGCACATATGGACACCCTTATGTTTGAACATGGTGTTTGTAATGGACAAATTATGACGAGCACAAAAGTCCAATAATAAAACACCACTCTGGTTCAGATCCGGGCGGCCATTCTTCCCAATCACGCCTCTCCAGGTTTCACTGTCGTTGCCAACATGAGCGTTGAAGTCCCCCAGTAGGACAAGGGAATCACCCGGGGGAGCACTTTCCAGTACTCCCTCGAGTGTACCCAAAAAGGGTGGGTACTCTGAACTGCCGTTTGGTGCGTAAGTACAAACAACAGTCAGGACCCGTCCCCCCACCTGAAGGCGGAGGGAGGCTACCCTTTCGTCCGCTGGGTTGAACTCCAACGTGCAGGCTTTAAGCCGGGGGGCAACCAGAATTTCCACCCCGGCCCGTCGCCTCTCACTGTCGGCAACGCCAGAGTGGAAAAGGGTCCAGTCCCTCTTGAGAGAAGTGGTTCCAGAGACCTTGCTGTGCGTCGAAGGGAGTCCGACTATATCCAGCCGGAACTTCTCCACTTCGCGCACTAGCTCAGGCTCTTTCTCCCCCAGTGAGGTGACGTTCCACATCCCAAGAGCTAGCTTCTGTAGCCGAGGATCGGACCGCCAAGTGCCCTGCCTTCGGCTGCCGCCCAGCTCACATTGCACCCGACCTCTATGGCCCCTGCTATGGGTGGTGAGCCCATTGGAGGGGTGACCCACGTTGCCTCTTCGGGCTGTGCCCGGCCGGGCCCCATGGGAACAGGCCCGGCCACCAGGCGCTCGCCATCATGCCCCACCTCCGGGCCTGGCTCCAAAGGGGGGCCCCGGTGACCCGCGTCCGGGCGAGGGAAATCTGGGTCCATGTTTTATCTTCTTCATAGAGGTCTTTGAGCTGCTCTTTGTCTGATCCCTCACCTAGAACCTGTTTGCCTTGGGAGACCCTACCAGGGGGCATAAAGCCCCCGGACAACATAGTTCCTAGGATCATTGGGACTCGCAAACTCCTCTACCACGATAAGGTGGCAGCTCAGAGACTACTTAAATTTAAAAAAAAAAATGTCACAAGGGGTACATCACTGAAAAAAGGTTGAGAACCACTGCATTAGTAGGTACCACGGATATAATGAAGGAGCAGACTTTCGACTTACATCATGGGAAGTGTAGTTTTTACGGATTTCATGAAGTCCAAATGCATCATGGGAGTGTAGTTCTACATCAGGAAGTCCAAATGTATAGTGCTAAAAACAACAAAGCAGACAACAGTCAGTGGCTTAAACGCCAAGTATATATAACGTATATGGATTGTATTTTAAGTCAATATTTTGTCAGCCGTGTTTTCAAAAGTATTTCCGCGCGTGCCTTATCGCTGCCAAAGTCACATTATCCGCCACTCGTGACCAGTCATGTTTGTCTGCGTAAGATTGCATGATTGACATTCGCCTCGGCCAACAAGAGCAGCCGCCATTTAACTTCCCACCAATAGCGGCCTCTCGTCGAAGATTACCGAGTGAACCCGGACTAAGCCGAAAAGCTTTTCGACACATGCGTCAGTTGAAACTGTGTAGCGGTTTCTTGTCGGGCGACAGTTTGCACCGGAAAAGACAAAAGCGGTGTTTTCTCTTCAAGGACAAAAAAAATGTCACGACTGGGGACTTTCGTTATAGTTCTGGTACTGCTTGTAGCGCCCAGTATCGCCATTATAAGGTAAACACGTTGTATTTTAAATTAATTGAATGTATTTAGGAATGTGCTTTTATTTTAATTAATTAATCAATCATTCTCACGTGTTGCATTGTGGTTCGTTGGCTCACTAATTACTTATTTTGACTGTATTAAGCCAATAAATAGTTACTAATATTATTATTTTAGGGTTCCCCTTAAGAAGATGAGGACCCTCCGTCGCCTCATTAGCGATAATGGGATGTCTCTAGATCAAATTCGGACCTTGGCGAAGACGAGCGGAGCCCCTGACAACGCCCCCTCGCCACAACTCCCCGTGGAGAGACTGACTAACTTCATGGACGTGAGTGTTCCTTGCGATAATGGTAGTCATCTGCAGATAATTGCCATACATGTTAATCCCGTCGAGCAAAGTATCAAAAGCATCGATATTTTTTATTTGAGTGTGGATATTAGAGCATATAGATCTGCTATTGGTAGTAAAAAAACCAAAACAATTTTCTGAAAGTAAAAAACTATTTACAAGTACCAAAAAACTATCTATTTATTTAAAACATTTGCAAGTCCCAAAAAATATTTTCTTCAATGAAATATTTATTTGCCAGTATATATATGTTGTTTCCAAATTACAAAAACGATTTGCAGGTACAAAAACTCCATCCATCCATCCATCCATTTTTTACCGCTTATTCCCTTTTGGGTCACGGGGGGCGCTAGCGCCTATCTCAGCTAAAATCGGGGCGGAAGGCGGGGTACACCCTGGACAAGATGCCACCTCATCTCAGGGCCAACACAGATAGACAGACAACATTCACACTCATATTGACACACTAGGGCCAATTTAGTGTTGCCAATCAAACTATCCCCAGGTGCATGTACAACAACTATTTTCTTCAATTATAAAACAATTTGCAAATTTAAAAAAAAAATTAAATTGAAAGAATGAGTCGCAATCTTAAAAACATTTTGATTAAAAAAAAACAATGATAACCATGATTAACATGGACCCCGACTTAAACAAGTTGAAAAACTTATTCGGGTGTTACCATTTAGTGGTCAATTGTACGGAATATGTACTGAACTGTGCAATCTACTAATAAAAGTATCAATCAATCAAACTTGCAGATATAAGTGAAGTGAATTATATTTATATAGCGCTTTTCTCTAGTGACTCAAAGCGCTTTACATTTTGAAACCCAATATCTAAGTTACATATTTAAACCAGTGTGGGTGGAACTGGGAGCAGGTGGGTAAAGTGTCTTGCCCAAAGGCACAACGGATGGCAGAAGCGGGAATCGAACCCGCAACCTCCAGGTTGCTGGCGCGGCCACTATACCAACCGAGCTATACCGCCCCTTAAAATCAATTATTTTGCAATAAATGATTCACAATGTTGTTGAAATTAAAAACATTTGTCAGTTAAAAAAAATGTTTTCTTTAAAAACCTCTAAAGCAGTGGTTCTTAACCTGGGTTCAATCGAACCCTAGGGGTTCGGTGAGTCGTGCCCGGGGGTTTGGCGGAGGTCAAAACACACCCAACTCATCGTTTATGCACTGTGTTGGTTTCGTTGTTTGAACAAGGTGATGTTCATGCATGGTTCACTTTGTGCACCAGTAAAAAAAACATGGTAACACTTTAGTATGGGGAACATATTCACCATTAATTAGTTGCTTATTAACATGCAAATTAGTAACATATTGGATCTTAACTATTAAGTACTTATTAATGCCTTATTCGGCATGGCATTATTATAACCCTAACCCTAACCAAATAACTCTAAATTAAGTCTTTATTACTTAGAATATGTTCCACATACTAAAGTGGTACCAAAAACATCACAACTTTGTCTTGAATTTGAAAAAAAAAAAAAAAAAAACATTTTATTTTTCGGTGAATGCGCATATGACACCGGTGGGGTTCGGTAGCTCCAACAAGGTTAACAACCACTGCTCTAAAGGCTTAGTGGCCACATGGACGGACAGCACCTTTTAGCTCTTATTTCCAAAATTGTGTACAGTACTGAATTGGGGTCTTATGGCCGCTTATGTGGACACTTATACTGTCATCCGGTGGTGTCAGAAGAGTAAAACATACAATGGAATTTTGAAAAAAAAAAAAAGTGTAAAAATAAGAATTAGCATGTCACTAAACATGAAGTACATGTTTGTGTACTTATGGACTGAGTACATCATATCAAAAGATAATTCTTAGTTTTTATTCTAATTAGGGTCTAATAAGCCCAAATAGCGAAGAGAAATAAAATAAAAACATGTAAACAAACAGCTTGGGCCTTAAGAAGTAAAAAAAAATGATTCATGAGTAAAAAAACAATTTGCTTCAATCAAAAAAAAAAAAGATTCATAACTATAAAAACAAGTTTCCTCAAGTCAAAACTGTTGGCAGTAATATTCACCCAGGTACCATTCACACACTTGCACCTGCAATTTGCACTCTACAGCAACATGTGGCGCTGCTGACTCAATCCAAGGCCATCAGAGTTACTGTTATATACGCATGGTGCCGTCCGCCAAAAATAACAAAGAGAAAGAAGCAGGGTGGGGAGTAAAATGTCGGACAGAAGAGAGGAGAAACCTACAGCTTAACTTGAAGGTTGAACTTGTTTTTTTTGTTGAATTTTGCAGTGATATGTTCAAATTGCTTCTCCATGATAGTGACACACACTGTCATGTTTGATGATTTTGTTCTTTAATTAAATATATGTCATCCACCTATTCTCAGCACTTTCCTTTACACTCATGTTCTTCCCACACGTTTGTAAAAACAAAGCAACTTAAAGGCCTACTGAAACCCACTACTACCGACCACGCAGTCTGATAGTTTATACATCAATGATGAAATATTAACATTGCAACACATGCCAATACGGCCGGTTTAGTTTACTAAATTACAATTTTAAATTTCCCGCGGAGTTTCTTGTTGAAAACGTCACGGAATGATGACGCGTGCTTGTGACGTTATTGGTTGGAGGGGAAATATTAGCCCAGCACCACTTGTGGCTAAAAGTCGTCTCTTTTCATCGCATAATTACACAGTAATTTGGACATCTGTGTTGCTGAATCTTTTGCAATTTGTTCAATTAATAATGGAAACTATAAATAAGAATGCTGTTGGTGGAAAGCGGTGGGTTGGAGCTGCCTTTAGCACCGAGACACAGCTGGTGTTTCTTTGTTTGCTGTGAAGCTTTAACACAGAGCGGTCATGCGAACATGTTTCTCTACGTCAACTAGCATGTTTTTGGATGGGAAAATTGTGATATTAAGTCGGCTCTTACCGGAGCAATCAGTGGATTACTAGACCTTATAGAAGCTGTGAGCTTGGCCCCTCCATGGCTTCCGTCAAAGACACTGGCGTTCACCGCAGCCATCCGACTTTGAGGTATGACTTGACCATCTCACTAAAACACTATTAAAACAATAAGCAGATAAGGGATCTTCCAGAATTATCCTAGTAAATGTGTCTAATTACATCTGAAACGCTCACACTGCTGCCGCCCGGAGCCATCGCTTTTTTTTTTGTGTGTGTGTGTGTGTTCACTCTAACTTTCCTTATCCACAAATCTTTCATCCTCGCTCAAATTAATGTGGAAATCGTCGCTTTCTCGGTCTGAACAGCTCTTGCTGCTTGAGGCTATTATTATAAACAATGTGAGGATGTAAGGAGCCCTCACACCGGTGACGTCACGCGCACATCGTCTGCTACTTCCGGTAAAGGCAAGGCTTTTTTATTAGCTACCAAAAGTTGCAAACTTTATCGTGGATGTTCTCTACTAAATCCTTTCAGCAAAAATATGGCAATATCGCGAAATGATCAAGTATGACACATAGAATGGACCTGCTATCCCCGTTTAAATAAGAAAATCTCATTTCAGTAGGCCTTTAAAGCACAATTAGCAGAAAGACGGCTCCTATCTCATAACACTCTAAGGTCAAGGAATTATTGTACTTGGAACCTCAAAAGGTCCCCACCTGCAAATAATAATCAGAAATACATTGTTGTGTTGTGTCTTAAGGCCCAGTACTTTGGTACTATCAGTATTGGTTCCCCGCCTCAGGACTTCACAGTGCTTTTTGACACTGGCTCCTCCAACCTCTGGGTGCCCTCCATTCACTGCTCCTTCTTTGATGTCGCCTGCTGTGAGTACCCTGACCCACTTTTCATGTCGTGAAAGAGTGAACAACATCCATCTGTACTTCGGATGGTATAATAATGACAGTATTCTTTAAACCACTGAAAAACAAGCAGACTGGGAGAGGGTGTACATGCAATAATCTTTTTAGAAAACTTTACAGATTTCTAATCATGTAAATAGGGAACTTGGGGATTTTGCCCATCATTCACAATCATTATGAGAGACAAGACGGGGAAAGTTTTTTTTTTTTTTTTACATTATAACATGTAAAAATCGGCTCGGACTAGGTCGCTAGCAATGCAGCTAATGGGAGCAAACAATTCTCCTTCTAAATCACTTTAAAATGCATTCAAAAACTGTCACCAATACTTAATTTACATCCCGTAACCTGTGTAATAATCAAGCTATTGTTATTGTAAGAGCGAACACTGAGGAACTCTTTTTCTAGTGTACTAACACATCGGCATGCTATGGTATTAGCCGTAAAAGCTAGCTATGAAAAGAGATAAACTATCTTCTACAACAACACGATACGCATTTGAGTTTGTTATGCACAATGCAATAGGACACCAATTTGTACTGACTGAAAACATGAACAATCATATTACAGTATCTGAAAAGTATTAGCCCACATTTCATGTTTTGTCTGTACACAGCTAGCCAGACAGTGTATGTACTGTAGTTGTACTAACACGCATAATGTTCTGCATGTATCATGATAGATATAAAGTGTGACTCACTTGATGGACAGTTGTGTATTTGGTCCAGCTGGCCCGGGACGTTTTTTACGGTTTATTTGGGTAAGCACTCCATTTATGTCTAAATAGCATGACTTCAAATTCCACATTTTGCAGCTTTGAGTCACTTTCATCCCACTCTCTCGGCTTCCGTTTGCTCCAACATATCACCTTTCCTTCGTGCTGGCTTCTAGAAGCATTAGTTTATCATCAGTATTTTCAGATTAAAAAAGATAACTTTGTGAATCCTTATTCGTATTAAAATAGTTGTCTTTGTTGTTTGTTACCGAGTCTGCCATGATTAGAAGACACACACGCCTTTGTTTCCGGAAGTAGGAACACACACGTTGCCAGAAGTCGGATGTGCGCTGCTATGGAAATGTAAATCAATGTGCTAAAATATCCGTCCCGACAATGATTAAAATGACCAAAAAACAGTTATTATTGTACATATTACATATTGTTATAAACGTGTATTTAATACATTATATATATATATATATATACACACACACACACACACACACACACACACTTGCAGTATGTATATAAAGCATTGATAGAAGGTTTTGAAATTGTTTGAGGTTTTAAAGGCTACAACGGTGACTCCCATTCGCCCCATCTTTGAAGCATTTTTCATCATCTTTAAAATTGTTAAAAAAAGAAAAAAAAAGTGTGTTTTTGTCTCATTTTTGTGAACAATAGACACAATTCCACAAAAATACCGTTCCCCTTTAAGGGTTGCATGATTATTCAATTTCAATTGGGGACGGCATAGCACAGTTGGGAGAGTGGCCGTGCCAGCAACCTGAGGGATCCTGGTTCTATTCCCACCTTCTACCAACCTCGTCACGTCAGTTGTGTCCTTGAGCAAGACACTTCACCCTTGCTCCTGATGGGCTGTGGTTAGGGCCTTGCATGGCAGCTTCCGCCATCAGTGTGTGAATGTGGAAATAGTGTCAAAGCGCTTTGAGTACCTTGAAGGTAGAAAAGCGCTATACAAGTATAACCCATTTACCATTTAGATTGAAGTTTGTATTTAAGAACTTTTTTGTGAATAATTTTTTTTTAGAAAAAGTTTCTTTGGATATGTAATCCATTCTTTAAAAAGTCCAAACCCTAATTAAGGTTTGTCTATGTGTTTTAAAAAGCAGGTTTCCACCAAATCCATTCGATAATTACTTTACTACATGTAAGTAAGTGTGTGTTTATGGGGCGACAACGTTGGGTAGAGGGTGGGACGCGAGCCGAGAATTTGGTCCTACGCCCCTGACATGGATTAATGTTTCCTGCAGTTGTTCCTTGCAACACAGGTCTATTCAACTAGTGGCACATGGCTAAATCCGGCACGGGAATGACACCATACCGGCCCCCGAGTGCAGTTCAAAACTTGAGAGACAAATATTTTTGCAGCAAATTCCTAAAAACCCGAGAGGGCTCCTATTGTATAGAGGAACTTAGACCACTGTAAACTAGGGGTGTAACGGTACGTGTATTTGTATTGAACCGTTTCGGTACGGGGGTTTCGGTTGGGTTCGGAGGTGTACCGAACGAGTACACATGCTAGCAGCGACCGGGCTAAGACAACATGTATAAGCCAGAGCTGGAAGACCCTCCTGCCTTGTTAAGATCTCCCGTTTGGGAACACTTTGGCTGCGTGATACAACGATGGAGGACGGAGGTTTGCCAAGATTGTTCAGCAGCTGCTTCTGACAACACGTCAAACATGTGTTGCACCTTTCCTGCTTCCTGCTCCAAGACTGTCCAGGGGAGACACTCCTCCAGGGCTGATGTATTCTCTGGGTCAAAACCCTTCACTCTACCCGGCAGTCGGTCTCCACAGCTCCGGACTTCAGGGTGTTCTTGGGATGCAACTCAGTATTCTTCTTCCTCCAAACACGACGAGTTGAGTTTATACCAAAATGGATACATGGATGATACAGCAGAGGATTGGGAGAATGTCATGTGGTCTGATGAAACCAAAATAGAACTTTTTGGTATAAACTCAACTCGTCGTGTTTAGATGAAGAAAAATACTGAGTTGCATCCCAAGAACACCACACCTACTGTGAAGCATGGGGGTGGAAACGTCATGCTTTGGGGCTGTTTTTCTGCTAAGGCGACAGGACGATTGATCTGTGTTAAGGAAAGAATGGATGGGTCCATGTATCGTGATATTTTGAGCCAAAACCTCCTTCCGTCAGTGAGGGCTTTGAATGATTGACCAAATACTTATTTTCCACCATAATTTACAAATAAATTCTTTAAAATTCTGAAAATGGGAATTCCTGGATTTCTTTTTCACATTCTGTCTCTCACAGTTGAAGTGTACCTATGATGAAAATTACAGACCTCTGTCATCATTTTAAGTGGGAGAACTTGCACAATCGGTGGCTGACTAAATACTTTTTGGCCCCACTGTATGTATGTTATGCCATTTATTACAAATTTGGTAAATAAATAACCCAAAAATGTTTATTTTGTTGTTTTCTTACTGTACCGAAAATGAACCGAACCGTGACCTCCAAACCGAGGTACGTACCGAACCGAAATTTTTGTGTACAGTTACACCCCTACTGTAAACACATTGACAGGTCCTTGTATGGACATTTTAACTTGACTAGCAAACATAAAACCCGGCCCCCGAGTTCAGTTCAAAACTTGAGAGACTAACATTTTTCCTGTAAATTCCTAAAAACAAGAGAGGGCTCCTTATGTATAGAAGAACTTGGACCACTGTAAACACATTGGCAAGTCCTTGTATTGACATTTTAACCTAGCTTGGAAACATAAAATACTGGGGTCCAAGATTGTGATTTACATAACTGAGACAATCCTCAAAGCATCCCTAGAAGTCCTCTCCTTTTTTGCAGTTAGAATATTTTAATGTAATGTGATTTATGTAACTAATGTGTTGCTGTAGCTTGTTTACTTCAGATGCAGTCCGTAGTCATTAGTTACATTTCTTTAGTTGTACTAGTGGTGTTCCTCAAGGTTCCATTTTAGGTCCTCTTTTTCATCATTTGGGCCATCCAATTGGTTTCCCATGAGTTCAGTTCAAAAATAATTGAGACTCCCATTTTTGCGGCAGATTCCTAAAAACACTAGAGTGTTGTCATGGAGATGATCTTTGGTCCTTAAACACAGCGGAGCGCTCCTGTAACTGACAAAATAAGTAGACCAATGTCTACAGTAGAGGACGCTGGTTCTCCGGAATACACAAAATAAAAATAATAGTGAAGGTCCTTGGCTTTCTGTAAATGTGGACCCAAACAGTTGATGTGAATATGCCTGTCTGTGAGCAGGGATCCATCACCGCTACAACTCCAAGAAGTCGAGCACATATGTTCAGAATGGTACCGACTTCTCCATCCGCTACGGCAGAGGCAGCCTGTCGGGCTTCATCAGCGGAGACACAGTCACTGTGAGTTTTAGCTCCTTTTTGTTGGACTACATCAACTACTTGGTCACCAGGACTCCTCTCCCTGCACCTCCAGATAGCAGGTTTGCCCGTGCCTGGCCAGCAGTTTGGGGAAGCGGTGAAGCAGCCCGGTATTACATTCGCCGTGGCCCGCTTTGACGGGGTCCTGGGCATGGCATACCCGTCCATATCGGTCGCCAACGTCACGCCGGTGTTTGACACGGCCATGGCGGCCAAGCTGCTGCCGCAGAACGTCTTCTCTTTCTACATAAGCAGGTGCGGCAGGGCCCTCCCCACACAGGTGTGTAAAACCTCCCGTGTAACACCCGTGTCCGGGCCTCAGGGATCCTGCAGCGGCTGTGGGAGGAGAGCTGATGTTGGGTGGGAGTGACCCGCAGTACTACACCGGAGATCTGCACTACGTCAACGTCACACGCAAGGCCTACTGGCAGATTGAGATGAACAAGTGAGTGCTTTCATTCCTCCAAAAGGAACTTTTTCCACAAAACTATTGTTTGCTCCCAGAGTGGACGTGGGCCCCCAGCTGACAGTCTGCAAGACAGGCTGCCAGGCCATTGTGGACACAGGGACTTCCCTGATTGTCGGCCCCGTGGAGGAAATCCGAGCACTCCAGAAAGCCATCGGAGCTCTTCCCTTACTCATGGGAGAGGTCTGTTTCTTCCACTTGGCCACATTGTCCTTTTTTTACGCTCACGTCCTTTTTCTTTCGCCATTTTTAGTACTGGATTGACTGCAAGAAGATCGACACCCTCCCCGTCATCTCCTTCAACATTGGAGGGAAGATGTTCAACCTGACTGGAGAGGATTATGTCATGAAGGTATCATTTGGGGAGTGATCTAAATTCAATGTTGGCAATTAAGAACTCTGTCACCTATCTTGTTTTGTTGATTTGCTGCAGGAGTCCCAGATGGGAACTTCAATCTGCCTGTCAGGCTTCATGGCCATGGATATTCCGCCCCCTGCAGGACCTCTGTGGATCCTGGGAGATGTCTTCATCAGGAAGTACTACACCGTTTTTGACAGGAGTGGTGACCGTGTAGGATTTGCACGAGCCAAGTAGTACTGCCAAATTAAAGTGCTGTTCTGGTTTGCAGCCTTCAAAATGATGTAAGATCACATTTTCAAGAATGCTTGCAAGGACCGGCATTAAAAAAAATTCTTCAAAAATTGATACTGAAACATTTTTTTTTAAAGGTTTTTGAATCGCTTCTTGACAACATTGTTCTAATTGTTTTTTTTTTCTTGTAATTTTGACTTTCTATCTCATAAATATGAAGTGTACCTTCATAACTGATTTCTAATTTCAACTTTTTCTTTTTTGTACTTCTCTTTAGACTTTTTATCTCATAATTTTGACCGACTTTTTTTAAAATCTATTTCATGATTTCAACTTATCCTTACCTTGTAATTTTGATCCATCCATCTTCTTCCGCTTATCCAAGGTCGGGTCGCGGGGGCAGCAGCTCTTCCCGGGGTATCCCGAGGCGTTCTCAGACCAGCCGGGAGACATAGTCTTCCCAACGTGTCCTGGGTTTTCCCCGTGGCCTCCTACCCGTTGGACGTCCCCTAAACACCTCCCTAGGGAGGCGTTCAGGTGGCATCCTGACCAGATGCCCGAACCACCTCATCTGGCTCCTCTCGATGTGAAGGAGCAGCGGCTTTACTTTGAGTTCCTCCCGGATGGCAGAGCTTCTCACCCTATCTCTAAGGGAGAGGCCCGCCACCCAGCGGAGGAAACTCATTTCGGCCGCTTGTACCCGTGATCTTGTCCTTTCGGTCATGACCCAAAGCCAGAGGTGGGTAATAACGCGCTACATTTACTCCGTTACATCTACTTGAGTAAATTTTGGGATGAATTGTACTTCTAAGAGTAGTTTTTATGCAACATACTTTTACTTGAGTATATTTATAAAGAAGACACGCTACTTTTACTCCGCTCCATTTATCTACAATCAGCTTGTTACTCGCTACTTTTTTTTATCGATCTGTTAATGCATGTTTTGTTTGTTTTGATTTTTTCAGACACGCATTCAAAGTAGGAACTACGCATGCCTGTGTTTCACCAATCAAATGCAGTCACTGGTGACGTTGGACCAGTCAAACAAAACCAGGCGGTCACGTGACCGTCACACGTCAAATCCGACCTTAAAAAGTTGAAAAACTTATTGGGGTGTTACCATTTAGTGGTCAATTGTGCAGAATATGTACTGTATTGTGCATTCTACTAATAAAAGTTCCAATCAATCAATCAAAAGTGTAAAGGAAAAAAGACACTTTTTATTTCAACGGTACTTCCTGTCAATAGCCTAAAGACTGATCGCACAGTTCCTGTCTTCACAATAAAAGTGCCGCTCCATCGCGCCTGCGCTAACAAAATAAGAGTCTCCGAAAGCCAGCACTAACAAGCGAGCAAGCTACGGAGTTTGCCGCCAATGTATTTCTTGTAAAGTGTATAAAAACGAATATGGAAGCTGGACAAATAAGATGCCAAAAACCAACGACTTTCATGTGGTATTAGACAGAAAAGAGGAACTTTTTTTCTCCTCCATTTGAAAACGTAGACGTCTGATTCCAATCAATGCAAGTCATCAGAATCAGGTAATACACCAACTTATATTCTTGTCTTCATGAAATATAGGAATCTATATGTTAAACATGCATGTATATTCATTAAAACACCTTCAACATGTGAACAAAAACGGCAAAATAAATAAATATAAATGATATCCTGTATATATAAATGTATGTATATATATATATATATAAATGTATGTATATATCTATATCTATATATATATATATAATATGTGTGTGTAGAAATGATTTGTGTGTGTATATATGATATGTGTGTGTATAAATGATATGTGTGTGTATGTATATATGAGGTATATCACCTCGACTTGGTCATTTATTAAGTAATTGATAAAGGTTGAAAAACTTATTGGAGTGTTACCATTTAGTGGTCAATTGTACAGAATATGTACTGTACTGTACAATCTACTAATACAAGTTTTAATCAATCAATCAAATCAATGAATGCCTACTGGGGCTATGGTGCTGTTAAGTTATTGTAGCTGAATGTGCCATTTTTTAAATTTTATTTTAATGTATTATTATTTAATATATATTATTGTTTTAGTTACTTCAGAGATATTCCTGGCTCTGAATTTGCTCATTGCTATTTTTATGTTTTTGTGCATTATTTGTTGCCGTAATCAGGTTACTCATCAGTTACTCAGTACTTGAGTAGTTTTTTCACAAAATACTTTTTACAAGTAAATATTTGGGTGACTACTCCTTACTTTTACTTGAGTAATAAATCTCTAAAGTAACAGTACTCTTACTTGAGTACAATTTCTGGCTACTCTACCCACCTCTGCCCAAAGCTCATGACCATAGGTGAGGATGGGAACGTAGATCGACCGGTAAATTGAGAGCTTTGCCTTCCGGCTCAGCTCCTTCTTCCCCACAATTTTGATTCATCTAACAATTTTTAATTAACCTAGTAATTTGGATTTTTTTAATCCCGTCATTTCAAATTTGTATCTAATTTAGTGATGTCATAATTTAAATTCCTTGTATTTATGCCTTTTTTTTATCCGCAATTTTGACTTATCTGGAATTTGACTGTCTTGTATTTGACCTTGTTGTACTTTTAACTTTTTCTTGAAATTTTAATCATCTAATTTCTATATTTTATTTCGTAATTATAAACAATTTTGACTCAAATAATTGACAATGTAACGGCGTGTAATTGGGACGGCGTGTTGCAGTGGGAGAGTGGCCGTGCGCAACCCGAGGGGCCCTGGTTCAAATCCCACCTAGTACCAACCTCGTCACGTCCGTTGTGTCCTGAGCAAGACACTTCACCCTTGCTCCTGATGGGTGCTGGTTAGCGCCTTGCATGGCAGCTCCCTCCATCAGTGTGTGAATGTGTGTGTGAATGGGTAAATGTGGAAGTAGTGTCAAAGCGCTTTGAGTACCTTGAAGGTAGAAAAGCGCTATACAAGTACAACCCATTTATCATTTATTTATTTATTTATTTCGACTTTATCTCGAACCCAGTGGACTGGTGGTTAGTGTCTGGCCTGAGATCGGTAAGTTGTGAGTTCAAACCCCGACAGAGTCATACCAAAGACTATGAAAATGGGACCCACTACCTCTCTACTTGACACTCAGCATCAAGGGTTGGAATTGGGGGTTAAATCACCAAATTGATTCCTGGGCACGGCCACCGCTGCTGCTCACTACTCCCCTCACCTCCCAAGGGACGAATCAAGGGTGAAGGGTCAAATGCAGAGAATAATTCCGCCACACCTTGTGTGTGTGTGTGACAATCATTGGTACTTTTTAACTTTAACTTTGGTTAGGACTTTTGTAACTTTTCATGTTACAATTATTACTTTTTATGTCATAATTTCAACTTTCTCATAGTTATGACTTATTAGCTTTTCCTTTACATGCAAAACTAGTTATTTCAGTCTTCCGTGACCAGCTAGAGAACAGTTTGACGTGCAACAAATGCATAAAGCACAGTCAAACCTGTAAAAAAAGTTTATTTTCTTAACCTGACTTTTTGCGTTTTATTCTGTCATAGAATAACCTACTTGTTCTAAATAAAGTTTACATCCCCTGTGTGTGTGAATGATCACTTGCAATCAGCAGAAATGTACTCCCCCCCCCCCCCCCCCCCCACAAATAATCAAGACCAAATAAAGTCACTTGTTGCATTTATTTGCATTTCCAAAGAGCTGCACTGCTCCAATTCAGAGCTGGGCTGGAAATTAAAATAAAATAAAGCTCGAGAGGGACATAACATAAGCACAGCATGCAAGACAGCATATGGCTAATGTGTACAAACCTGCACGTTAGAGGTAGTGATCTACTTTTAGGTATAGCTTGAACAGAACAAATGTGGCACAATGACTCAGTCTTTTGGAGCATAAGTAGGTCTGCAAAGTAAGACGTTACATGCACACAAAGATCTATTCGGACAGAAACTCCATAAGAGCGCATAATGATGCACACCTTACTTTATTGCCAGTATTTCTTTTGGTTGCAAATGTACGAATAGTAAAATATTTATCGATTTGACAACATTTTTAACCGCACGTGCAATGGAATTGACCTCCTCCCGACAAAAAGGGACACGGGATACTTGCCCAAAGCAGAGACTTTGGGCAAGTATTTTAGAAACAATCGCAACAATAACTCTAGTAACTATGGAGTTAAATTAGGGCCAAACGGTTTTGTGCTCTGAAAAAAATAAATAGAAAAATACAAATTTGACATAGATTTTGAAAAATGATTCAGTATTCAGAATAAAGTGGTGCACAGTTTTTTTTCCAGGTTCAATGTAATTTAGATTTTTTCTGGAAATTTAGATTTTTTAAAAACTTTTTTTTTTTTTTTACAATTTTCAAGTTGATAGTTGGCCTTATTTACATATTCAAATTTTATTGTTTAGTTAACTTTTTTTACCCCCAGGTTCAGATCTTTTATTTTTCAGATTCAGATTTATGGCCCAAATTTAGCATGGATGGTGAAATTCGGGCCATAAGTCTGAAGCTGGGGAAAAAAAGCTCTTTAACTGAATAAAAAAATAAATCAATTTGAAAAAAAAAAAACTAGCTGAGATATCAAAATATAAAAAAGTTAAAATTTAAAGAAGTTATTCAAAATAATGTGAATCATAATTAAATTCAACCTGGCATTAAATTGTGCAGTTATTTCTATTTCAAAATTCAACATCCAAACTAGATTTTCCAGTTTCAACTACAAAACTTTCAACCCGAATTTTGCTCTGCAAGTCTGGTAGCTGCGGTTAATACTTGGTCATGTTGTGTAACAAGCTTCCACATTTGAACTGGGAGATTTGTAGGTCAGGTGCACTAAGACAGTGGTTCTCAGAATTTGGCACGCAGTCTCCATCTGGTGGTACACCAAAGAATCAACTTGATTCAAGTGTTACTGTTCAAACTGTGTATAATGTTACAGTGGACACATTTAAAATATCCATGCTAAATAAAACCTCTGACTTGTGTTTAATGAATACTTAAGCCTATTACTCTAATGTACTTTAATGTTGGTCATTATGGTGGTACTTGCAGAGCCAAGTTTTTTCTGAGGTGGTACTTGGGGGGGAAAAAAGCTTTACAAGCACTGCACTAGGAAGAATTAGGGCCACTCCAGTCCCGTTGACTATAACCTTGACTGGAACATAGTAATTTTACAGGACTAAGAAGCTTTGCCAAAATAACCAAGAAACACCATCACTTCCGTAAAAGACTAAAATGCAATGTGAAAATATCATGCCTTACTTGTGCAATCGTTGTAGCATGCTTTTGTATGTAGACCAAGGAATGGAGTCAATGGGTATCAGACATTTGCAGTGGAAGCAGAGAAAGCTCCTTTTTATGAGAGAAACAAAGAGCAGCTCTGTACACACACATCCCGTCACAAGGGAATACCGAAGTAGTGATAAAATGATTTTGTTCTTATTTGAGGAGGAGGAGTTTAACTGAGGACAGACACGCTCAGACACTGATTGGCTTCACCTGACACACGTCAGCTCATGTGTTTGGCAACATTTTAAGCCTTTGCCTTGCCATCGAATTCAAGACCCTTTGTACCGCATGTCACGATAGATTTACTCTCACGGAGGAATGTTGCGCCTTTATTTATTAACATTTTATTGGCTTTCGTGTACAGACAATCAACATTACATTCTAGGTCTTGACACAGCGTAACCATGGCTACCATAAAATGCACGAGACATGTCTGGGTGTCTGACACAGAGCGGTTTAAAAGAGTAACATGGTTGTTGATTTGATTACAGGTGATGCACCAAACTACCACTTTATCGACAACGGCAAGAGTGCACGACTATCACCTTTTGCGTTGCTTGCGTCTGAGGTTCAAATAATATTTGGATCAACACCAGCTTACCGTCGAGAGTCCATCAGATCTCCTGGACACGTTGATGCCGCAGTCCTCAGAAGTGATTCGGGGTCTGAGAGGGTACAGTACAGCATGTATCCCAGCTCGTCCACTTCCTGTTCAGTCAGCTCACAGAACAAGTTAACCTTTGGGTAGAGGGCGCAGGGCAGTCGGCCCGCCTCCAAGTGACCCACCAGCTCCTTCAGCAGCTGGAGGAAGTTGTCCGCCAGCGCCTCGTGGGTCCAGTCACTTTGCTTCTCGCTCAGCAGCAAGATGGCGTTGGTGAGCTGGCTGGCGTTGAGCCGGTTGAGGGCAGGGTTGAGCTTGCACACCGCCTTAGCCACCTTGAGGCACGCGCACCGGTAGCCTCCGTCCTCTTGATCCAAAGCTCTGAGCCGCGCCGTCTCGGCCACGCGGAAGCTCTGCCGCCACAGGTTCTGGTGGCGCTCGGCGGCCAGCCGATGCGGTTTGGCTATCAGCGAGGTTCCGTCCTCCATTACGAGTAACGGGAGAAAGTCCACGGAAAGTTTTCGGTCGTGCTCGTACTGAACCTCCAGGGTGAGCGTCTCCGAAGGGACCACGGGACGGATGACGTAGTCCAGGACGCTGCCAATAGCCGGCCAGTTGATAGAACCCACCATCTTGTCAAACACGTCCAGGACTGACTTAGGAGACAGGTATCCTCCGACCATGCAGCGGTCCCAGTAGCTGCTGTTACGTGGGAAATATTCTAGATTCTCTCTGCGGACTAGCCAGAAACCTGGGACGTTCATGATGGTGTCCTCTCCCGGTATGGACGACCACAGGTTTTTGTCCAGAATTAGAGGCACCATGAGCTGGGCGTGGTCTGCCATCACCACCTTGGCGATGGAGGAGTTGCGTTTGAACCAGAGAGCCGAAAGAAAAAAAGGACAAAATGTTAAACCATTGTGCGACCTTATGATTGACGATACACACATACCGTATTTTTCGGATTATAAGTCGCTTCGAAGTATACGTCGCACCGGCCGAAAACGCATAATAAAGAATGAAAAAAACATATATACGTCGCACTGGAGTATAAGTCGCATTTTTGGGGGAAATTTATTTGATAAAATCCAACACCAGGAATAGACATTTGAAAGGCAATTTAAAATAAATAAAGAATAGTGAACAACAGGCTGAATAAGTGTATGTTATATGACTCATAAATAACCAACTGAGAAGGTGCCTGGTATGTTAACGTAACATATTATGGTAAGAGTCATTCAAATACCGTAACTATAACATATAGAACATGCTATACGTTTACCAAACTATCTGTCACTCCTAATCGATAAATCTGATGAAATCTGATGAAATCTTCTTCCTCGATGTCACTTCTAAACAACTCTGCCAACTCTAAAAGGTATGCACCGCTTCTTCTTGTTGTTTTCTGCTGCATATTTAACTACGTCCAGCTTGTAATCTGCAGTACATGATTTCCCTTTCGGTGCCATTTTTGTTCAGCTCTTTAAGTTTTTATTTTTTATAAGTTACCGCCAACAATGAAATTATCTATTTTAATAGCTACGGCAGTAGCATATAGCATATAGCGGTTAGCATTCCATGACCCACAATGTACTTCTGCCATGACCCTCCACCGACGAATTCTTATTGGTTCACGTGTGTGTGACAATTGCTGACATTTTCTTCGTCTCTTACGTGATTGATATAAATAATATTGATATTTTATGGTAATGTGTTAATAATTTCACACATAAGTCGCTCCAAAGTATATGTCGCACCCACGGCCAAACTATGAAAAAACTGAGACTTATAGTCCGAAAAATACGGTACTCAGGATCCAAAAGAGACTTGCTCATAAAAATGTCATGAGTCAGCAATAAATGTCTATTTTCTTTTAAAGTTTCAATGCTTGACATTTTGCAACAACTTCAGAACTATATTGGTATAAAGATTTTAATATCTTTTATGGTTTGTTTTATAGCCTGTCTTTTTTTATAATGGCAAAATCCAAAATATGCGATATTTCTAAAAATAAGTTTCAGAGTTGAATAGGTCAACAATCAAAACTTTGATTGTGATACAGTAGACAAAAAGTATTTTACAGTGCCTACTTAGCTAGAATGAGAGAGAAAACAGGCAGAACTTGGTTTGAGTTTACACAGGTATTTTGTATTTATCTGCCATGTTTTATAAAACTGATTAATATCATTTGTATTGTATTTCAGCATTTTAATGACAGTTTAACTATGTCTGGGCCAATAACAAATTTTGCTAGACGATATATTGACCTACCACCTTAACATTTGACAACCAAATAATTACACAAAGCGACTCGGTAAAGAATATGGGTATTATCTTTGACCCAACTCTCTTGTTTGAGTCACACTTTAAGAGTGTTACTAAAACAGCCTTCTTTAATCTCCGTAATATCGCTAAAATTAGTTCCATTTTGTCCAGTAGCGACACTGAGATCATTACGCATGCTTTCGTAACGTCTCGATTACTTTAACGTAAAATCTGCGGTCCGCTCCAAGGTTTCTCATCGTTATCCCATTGGGTTGAGTTTTTCCTTGTCCTGATATGGGATCTGAGCAAAGAGAATGTCGTTGTGGCTTGTGTAGCCCTTTGAGACACTCGTGATTTAGGGCTATATAAGTAACATTGATTGACTGAAATTATTGTCAATTAACAAGACCTATTTAGCCAGTGATAATGATAATAGGGCTCGAAAGGCCACGTTATTTTGGAACGCATCGTGGAGGCCGGGTAGCGATACTTGTTGGACAAAGGCTTTGTTTACAATGTGAAAGCAAGCAGCAAACTGGATTAAAATGGATCATACGGAATTAAACAACCCAATGTACTGTACCGAGACAAACTGTACCCTATTCTAAAGGCTCACTACCTGGAAATAATAATAAATGGTGAAATTGACTCAAATGAGCGATGAGCCCGTCCGATGGACAAGAGATTCGAATCAAGTAAAAGTGCAGCCAAAACAGTCTATATTTTGTGTAAAGAGTCAGTTTTAAAACCGGTAAGGCATTTTCCCTGCCTTGTTTCATTGGCAGGTTTCCCCCCCAAAAACAAGACATTAACCATTACCGGTACTTTTATATACTTTAGTCACTGCGCTACTTCTCCGAAAATAACACTGATTCATTTTTGTGCTTACCCAAGACTCAACGTAAACAGGCAACATGCTATGTTTCCAAAATACTGTACGTTTGTTTATAAACTCACCTGCAGCTAGTTTGGCTAAAGATAACAGCCTGCTAAATGCTCCGTGTGAAACTGAACAAAACATGCTTACCAGTCTGAAAAAGCCCTGAACACACAAACGTGTTAAAAGTCATGTTTTATGTCACACAGCTGCCATCCAGGCTGTTTGCCGTCTCTTTATTTTTAACACAACTTCTTTTAGCTTTGCTTTCATGCTGAAAATGAAAATCTCAAATAATTTTCTTTCTGAAGCGATAATGACCACGATTGTGGCAGTTATTGATGTCGCACGTTTACGTCATGTTTTGAACTTGTTGAAGAAAAAACCCGAAATTTAAGCACAAACTCTTGTAAACAGCCAGGTAAATAAGCGATTCGGGCCAGCAGGACCAACAATGCAATGTGTTTCCATGTTACACTTCCAAGCCCTGTACATAATAATGATAATAATAGTAATAATGCCAGTATACTCGTTCAAATCCCAAAAACTTGTATTTCTTGTATATTTTAACACTATAAATGAAATATAGACTTGTAAATACCAAGTTAAATAAAACAAACATATAACAAAAATAAAATATACTTTTGTGTGAAAGTAAAATTTTGCATTTGAATAAAAACCACAACCAAAAGCATTAAAATAGGTTCTGTCTCTGTAAAGGAGGGAAAGGTGCCCTAAAATATCTATCCATCCATCCATTTTTTTACCGCTTATTCCCTTTTGGGGTCGCGGGGGGCGCTGGCGCCTATCTCAGCTACAATCGGGCAGAAGGCGGAGTACACCCTGGACAAGTCGCCACCTCATTGCAGGGCCAACACAGATAGAGAACATTCACACTCACATTCCCACACTAGGGCCAATTTAGTGTTACCAATCAACCTATCCCCAGGTTCATGTCTTTGGAAGTGGGAGGAAGCCGGGGTACCCGGAGGGAATCCACGCATTCACGGGGAGAACATGCAAACTCCACAGAGAAAGTTCCCGAGCCTGGGATTGAACCCAGGACTGCAGGACCTTCGTATTGTGAGGCAGACGCACTAACCCCTCTGCCAAAATATACAACACCAAAACAATTACTGTAATAAAATGGCTAAATAACGTTATATGTAATAAAATGGCTAAATAACGGTTATTATTATTGTGGTATTGTTTAATGTGCTTAAGAAGTAATTATACGCACGCAAATATTTTTTAACCAAGTTGTATTTTTTTTATAACAATTAAATAGCCAGCGAATATTTTTTTTTTGGCAGAGGAAACTTTTGTTCTGGCTTTATAACAGCCCTATCATTTGTATTTGCGTGTTTAAATATGTTTATCTTCTTCCATTTTAATCTGTAAACATTTTTACAGAAAAATGGAAATTGCGCGATCAGTTTTTTTTTAACCGGCGATTTATGTGACGTAACATATTAAGCATTATTGCCGTGTACATTTGCTGTGTATATTTCCCTGTACACAGCAATACTAACAGTCAGGAGTTTTACAGCGGTTATCAGTAATACGGTTTATTCGTCGTCCTGCAGCTGCTGAAACCAATGCATAAGAGTGATTGCTCCTGTAATCCATACAATTACAATGCATACATATGGCGATTATTGAGGGTGGAAAACATAGCAACGGCATTTTCATTGTTTGTCCGGTTATTTGACTTATCGAATTTCAGGCCCAGGCCTAAGTTTGACTTATTTCCGCTTATCAAAGCTCTGACAATTATGCACAGGAATTCTGGTACCATCCGGTACATAAGGGGCACTACTACACCAAAACAATATTTTCATGTTTTTCAAATCAGCAAGAATTATATTTCTTTGGTTTTCTTTGAAAAAGCATACTTATACAGGCCAAAGGACTACAGTCTGTTAAAAAAACAGCACTTTTAATTTGGAGTTAATGGGGCAGGAAGAGGTCTTAAAAGGAAATCTGTATACTTTGTTTGAATCCTATTGTAATTGTGTTGCAATCAAAACCAGATTGTATTTTTATTACAAAAAATTAGTAACAGCTCCCAAGCAAAATTTACGCCCTCTAACCTTCAAACAGAACAATCATATCCCATAAGAAAGATGAGTATTTCCCTTTTGGACCCTGGGGTTGCAAAAGGGTTACTCTTACCTGTAGATCATCGTAGAGGCTGCCGCTTAGGTACATCTCTCTGAGAGGCATGTCGGGCAGTTTGGCGTGGAGAAACACTCGCAGCTCGGCACAGATGTCCAGCGCCGCCCTACGGGCCAGAGCCTGCTCTTCCGTGGGAATGTCTACATTGTTCTGGTAGAACTCCCACAGGCGCTCCTGCAGGGACAGACGCATCCGAGCACGCAGCAGGTGGGACTGAGTGGGGCCGCTGTCTTTGACAGCAGCTCGACTCATAGCCCTCCGCAGACAGTCTGAATAGGAATAGAGAATGGAGTATTTTTTACAAACTACATATAAAGCATGAACAATGTTATCTGTAGGGGTGAAGTTTCAAGGAAGGTATTCACTAAACTAACATCTGCTAATTCTGCTATCTGGGTGACTGAATCACAAAAACCCACTGTGAACATAGAACAAGACTCCTCCCAATTGGATGTCTGTCACCAAAAACAAAAACAGCAGCAACAACATAGTTAAAACATCAAGCATTTTGATTTTAAGTCAACAGAAGTTTGTTGTACACACCTGATTCCATTGAATTTGAGGAGGTGGGCAGGGACTGGAGTGACCTGCTAACAGTGGCCTTCATGTCATGGTTCAGAACCCGAGGCGAAGAACCCACCCAGACGGGCTCCTCCCAGCTTCGCTTTCCTTTCGGCTCCATCTTGGTGGGACTGGTTGGAGCGCTGATGGCACGGTCGTACATCTGCATGCCAAAGATTGTTACTTCTCACCCGTTTTCAATTGTGACAGATCTTGCGTACTCTTTTGACAGCCAGCGTTGCGATGCCAAGCATAGCTGCTCCACCGACGCCCAGAACGAGCTTCGCATTGGAAAGCATGAAGTCGATGGCTGTGCCAATGCCATTGTCATCTTTCTTCCCTTTACGGCCTCCGTTCACTCCTGCCATCCTGCAGATGTAAGAAGTTCACAGCATTGACTTTTTCACTACCTTCAGTGTTTACAACATAGCATACAGAAGAGCTAGCATATAAATGGTAAATGGCTTATACCTGTATCGCGCTTTTCTACCTTCAAGGTACTCAAAGCGCTTTGACACCATTTCCACATTCACACACTGATGGCGGGAGCTGCCATGCAAAGCCCTAACCACTACCGATCAGGAGCAAGGGTGAAGTGTCTTGCTCAAGGACACAACGGACATGACGAGGTTGGTAGAAGGTGGATATCGAACTAGGAACTCTCAGGTTGCTGGCACGGCCACTCTTCCAACCGCACCACGCCGTCCCCCAAACATAAAATATCAATTAGTTTTAAGGGGAACTGCCTTTTTTTATGCATTTCTGCCTTTGTTCAAAATCAATATGAAATACAAGATGGATGTATTTTTTTCAATACATTCAGACTCGTAAACGTAAATAGAAGTCCGCTTACACCTTATTCAGCTCCCAAAACCCAATAAAAAATATCCCAAAACCGTCAAAAATACTCCATTTACATTTTTTTCCTTAAATATTAACCAAGTATTAGTGATATTGGTATTATAAGCGCTAACGCAGACAAACTATTTATAGCAGCGCTGTGATCAATGGCTTTTGTGATTATGTTGACATCGGCTGGTGAGCGGCTTTCTATTTTTATGTTTGAAAATGCTTAATGTATAGAAAAATGTAATAGAATATTCTTTATTATCAATAACACTAGGCTAGTTTAGCATATATTGATTTACCTATATTGTCTTGGTATTAGCGTCAGACATAGAGCAGCTCGAAGACCTCTATGAAGAAGAGAAAACATGGACCCAGATTTCCCTCGCCCGGACGCGGGTCACCGGGGCCCCCTTCTGGAGCCAGGCCCGGAGGTGGGGCACGATGGCGAGCGCCTGGTGGCCGGGCCTGTTCCCATGGGGTCCGGCCTGGCACAGCCCGAAGAGGCAACGTGGGTCACCCCTCCAATGGGCTCACCACCCATAGCAGGGGCCATAGAGGTCGGGTGCAATGTGAGCTGGGCGACAGCCGAAGGCAGGGCACTTGGCGGTCCGATCCTCGGCTACAGAAGCTAGCTCTTGGGACGTGGAACGTCACCTCACTGGGGGGGAAAGAACCTGAGCTAGTGCGCAAAGTGTAGAAGTTCCAGCTGGATATAGTCGGACTCACTTCGACGCACAGCAAGGGCTCTGTAACCACTTCTCTCGAGAGGGACTGGACCCTCTTCCACTCTGGCGTTGCCGACAGTGAGAGGCGACGGGATGGGGTGGCAATTCTGGTTGCCCCCCGGCTTAAAGCCTGCACTTTGGAGTTCAACCCAGTGGACGAAAGGGTAGCCTCCCTCCGCCTTCGGGTGGGGGGACGGGTCCTGACTGTTGTTTGTGCTTACGCACCAAACAGCAGTTCAGAGTACCCACCCTTTTTGGGTACACTCGAGGGAGTACTGGAAAGTGCTCCCTCGGGTGATTCCCTTGTCCTACTGGGGGACTTCAACGCTCATGTTGGCAACGACAGTGAAACCTGGAGAGGCGTGATTGGGAAGAATGGCCGCCCGGATCTGAACCCGAGTGGTGTTTTGTTATTAGACTTTTGTGCTCGTCACGGATTGTCCATAACAAACACCATGTTCAAACATAAGGGTGTCCATATGTGCACTTGGCACCAGGACACCCTAGGCCGCAGTTCCATGATCGACTTTGTAGTTGTGTCATCGGATTTGCGGCCTTATGTTTTGGACACTCGGGTGAAGAGAGGGGCGGAAATTTCTACCTATCACCACCTGGTGGTGAGTTGGCTGCGATGGTGGGGGAGGATGCCGGACCGACCTGGCAGGCCCAAACGCATTGTGAGGGTCTGCTGGGAATGTCTGGCAGAGTCTCCTGTCAGAGAAAGTTTCAATTCCCATCTCCGGAAGAACTTCGAACATGTCACGAGGGAGGTGCTGGACATTGAGTCCGAGTGGACCATGTTCCGCACCTCTATTGTCGAGGTGGCTGATCGGAGCTGTGGCCGCAAGATAGTTGGTGCCTGTCTGGGGCGGCAATCCTAAAACCCCTTGGTGGACACCAGCGGTGAGGGATGCCGTCAAGCTGAAGAAGGAGTCCTATCGGGTCCTTTTGGCTCATAGGACTCCGGAGGCAGTGGACAGGTACCGACAGGCCAAGCGGTGTGCGGCTTCAGCGGTCGCTGAGGCAAAAACTCGGACATGGGAGGAGTTCGGGGAAGCCATGGAAAATGACTTCCGGACGGCTTCGAAGCGATTCTGGACCACCGTCTGCCGCCTCAGGAAGGGGAAGCAGTGCACTATCAACACTGCGTATGGTGGCGATGATGTTCTGCTGACCTCAACTGCGGATGTTGTGGATAGGTGGAAGGAATACTTCGAAGACCTCCTCAATCCCACCAACACGTCTTCCTATGAGGAAGCAGTGCCTGGGGAATCTGTGGTGGACTCTCCTATTCTGGGGCTGAGGTCGCTGAGGTAGTTAAAAAGCTCCTCGGCGGCAAGGCCCCGGGGGTGGACGAGACCCGCCCGGAGTTCCTTAAGGCTCTGGATGCTGTGGGGCTGTCTTGGTTGACAAGAGTCTGCAGCATCGCGTGGACATCGGGGGCGGTACCTCTGGATTGGCAGACCGGGGTGGTGGTTCCTCTCTTTAAGAAGGGGGACCGGAGGGTGTGTTCCAACTATCGTGGGATCACACTCCTCAGCCTTCCCGGTAAGGTTTATTCAGGTGTACTGGAGAGGAGGCTACGCCGGATAGTCGAACCTCGGATTCAGGAGGAACAGTGTGGTTTTCGTCCTGGTCGTGGAACTGTGGACCAGCTCTATACTCTCGGCAGGGTTCTTGAGGGTGCATGGAGTTTGCCCAACCAGTCTACATGTGCTTTGTGGACTTGGAGAAGACATTCGACCGTGTCCCTCGGGAAGTCCTGTGGGGAGTGCTCAGAGAGTATGGGGTATCGGACTGTCTTATTGTGGCGGTCCGCTCCCTGTACGATCAGTGCCAGAGCTTGGTCCCGCATTGCCGGCAGTAAGTCGAACACATTTCCAGTGAGGGTTGGACTCCGCCAAGGCTGTCCTTTGTCACCGATTCTGTTCATAACTTTTATGGACAGAATTTCTAGGCGCGGTCAAGGCGGTTGAGGGGTTCCGGTTTGGTGACCGCAGGATTAGGTCTCTGCTTTTTGCAGATGATGTGGTCCTGATGGCTTCATCTTACCGGGATCTTCAGATCTCACTGGATCAGTTTGCAGCCGAGTGTGAAGCGACCGGAATGAGAATCAGCACCTCCAAGTCCGAGTCCCATGGTTCTCGCCCGGAAAAGGGTGGAGTGCCATCTCCGGGTTGGGGAGGAGACCCTGCCCCAAGTGGAGGAGTTCAAGTACCTAGGAGTCTTGTTCACGAGTGAGGGAAGAGTGGATCGTGAGATCGACAGGCGGATCGGTGCAGCGTCTTCAGTAATGCGGACGTTGTACCGATCCGTTGTGGTGAAGAAGGAGCTGAGCCGGAAGGCAAAGCTCTCAACTTACCGGTCGATCTACGTTCCCATCCTCACCTATGGTCATGAACTTTGGGTCATGACCGAAAGGATAAGATCACGGGTACAAGCGGCCGAAATGAGTGTCCTCCGCCGTGTGGCGGGGCTCTCCCTTAGAGATAGGGTGAGAAGCTCTGCCATCCGGGAGGAACTCAAAGTAAAGCCGCTGCTCCTCCACATCGAGAGGAGCCAGATGAGGTGGTTCGGGCATCTGGTCAGGATGTCACCCGAACGCCTCCCTAGGGAGGTGTTTAGGGCACGTCCAACCGGTAGGAGGCCACGGGGAAGACCCAGGACACGTTGGGAAGACTATGTCTCACGGCTGGCCTGGGAACGCCTCGGGATCCCCCGGGAAGAGCTGGACGAAGTGGCTGGGGAAAGGGAAGTCTGGGTTTCCCTGCTTAGGCTGTTGCCCCCGCGACCCGACCTCGGATAAGCGGAAGAAGATGGATGGATGGATTAGCGTCTTTGATGCAAAAAATTTATCAAAGTGGCCCCGACATTCTTCAGTTTTTATTCACGCGGCCTTCGCCGGAAAAAGTTTGGACACCCCTGGTATAAGTATTAAAACACCCACCTGGGAGATACTTGCAGATGACCTTTACCCCACCTCCAGATGCCAACCCCCACCCCCCCAAACCCCCTACATAAGCCCACCCAGTCGGCTGCTGAGGAAGAACTGGCCCCTCTTCAGAGCTGCTTCCTTGTCTTCGGGTGCCGTCAGAGTTTTGCAGCGGCGAAACTCACGGGCCACAGCGCGGCGGTAGTAGTTGCGGTCTGTGTACTGAAGGTGACGCCCTGCACGGAGCAGCGCCCGGTACAGCCCCAGCACAGCACTGCTAGACCAGCCGCCCATGAGGGACCACACTTGGAGAGGGGGGGGCCCTGGCACCTGAGAGACAAGAACCAAGACAGGATGCTGTGATCAATTTTGATGAAGTCAGAAACTGTATCCCACAAAAGCGACTACACCCCTCCCATTTCAGCAACCATGTAGTGGATATTACTATAGAAAGGTCAACTTGGATAAGTGAATACATTAAGCCGCCCCTTTGGGATTTTGCAGGCTTCAACATACATTTAAAATGAAATACTCTATTGATGTTTTTCATATCGCAAACACTTAAAAGCACTTACTCAGACCTCATTGTCAAATTACTGTACTGTGTTAATTCATTATTACTAACAATAATGATAATTATAAAAATAAACACTTCCAAAGTTTGTCGTCCACAAGTTGCAGACATTTACTGGGTTATGTTTCACGCTTGAAAAGTATGTCTATCTTAAACATTAATTAATTTTCCAACACATTTAACCCCGGACGAAGATAGGTAAACTGTTGTGAGCAATCTATAGTGGCAATTTTTGCTGATAAATGAGAGATCACCATCACACTTCAAAATCTCTTTATGTAAATACTGCCCCTTGGCTAGGTCAGCATTGCAAGTGAGAATCTGCTCTAAATGTCCTCACCCTGGAAAAAAATAACAGGTCGACTAAATATATGATAATGTGTAAACAAGGAAGCCATGGCACCGGTGAGTCGCTAAGTTTTTATGTACTGCATTACCCAGAAAGCTTAACACTGTGGACAGGAACCAGAGGTAAGTCTGAGCTATGCGGGAGAACGACAATTGTGCTGTTGAGACACCTGTGATTTAGGGCTATATAAATAAACATTGATTGATTGAATGACTGTTTGAGCAATAAAAAGTTGATACATTGTTACACGTTGCTCATCCTGCTTTGTCTATGCAAGAAGCAAACATTAGTTTTCATTAGACAGTTGACGTGAACGCTTGTGCGTCGCTCAGAAACAAATAGGATTGGCCAAAACGTGCGAGCATTGGAAAAAGTTGTGAGGTCCTAAATCATCTATGGGGGTTGGTCGAATTTGCATGAATTAGTTTGTAGGCGACAGCGCAAATTCCAAGAGACTGATTAAGAGTAGTAAGTGTGCAGCTTGTAAAGCAGTATAGATTTACTATGAACCTAAAATATGTCAACATTGTCATTAGTCTAAAAAGTTGGCAACACAAATGTGTGTGTCCAAAGTATGACTATTTAGTGTAAGCACCATTGTCATATAGCACCGCCCTAATATTCTTGGGCATGACATTCACCAGAATTGTCACTAGAATCTTCTTCCACTCCTCCATGATGACATCAAAGACTCCCTGCGGTCTTTCACCTCCCTTCTGTTTAAGGATGCCCCCACAGGTGCTCAATTGGATTCGGCGGCGACGGCCAAGAAGAACGCGGAGTTGGAATATAATTACAACACTTTATGTACATATTTATATACAGATTTGAACAATTAGTTATTTACTGAAATATATAAATTGTGGTTCTTACAAAAAATATATAATCTTATAAAATATAAAAGCTAAAATGTCTCTTAAAGCCCACTCCAAAAATCTTGAACTTTAGACTGCCATCAGTTTTACTCCCTACACTTAACCATGTGTTTCCTACTGCCTGCAGACTTTGCACCCTTTGTTTTTTCTACTTGCCCGACTTCTCAAATCTACTTGCCCCATTATTTTTACTTGTCCTGCCTAGGTTTTTTTCTGGCTGTGTAGTGCTCATGGCTTACATCTTACTAAAATCCTTCCCGTTGACTATTTACAACACTACACAGTACTTATTATTATTATCTATAATTACATTTAAATGGCATTGCATACATGTAAAATTAAATGATATTTCACATTATTAGACCAGTAGCAGTTACACCCATCTGAACAGGTCAGCCACCTGTTTAAAGCCCGATCACAGTTGAAATCTTGAAATGAAGGGCCTTTATTGGCTAAAACATTAACCTGGACAACATTTTAACAGCTGATTGGCTCATATTTTATTCTTTTCATTGCATTCACATAGGGCTGGGCGATATTGGCTTTTATTAATATCGCAATATTTTTATGCCATATTGCGATATACGATATGTATTACGATATTTTGCATTGGCCTTGAATGAACACTTGATGCATATAATCACAGCAGTATGATGATTCTGTGTCTAGATTAAAACATTGTTCTTCATTCTGCATTAATATATGCTACTTTTAAACTTTCAATGTATATACTTTGATGATTTACCTGTGTGAAGACTGTATTATGCTGATAGTATATATTTTTACCATGAATTGATTAACGTGGACCCCGACTTAAAGGCCTACTGAAATTAGATTTTCTTATTTAAACGGGAATAGCAGGTCCATTCTATGTGTTATACTTGATCATTTCGCGATATTGCCATATTTTTGCTGAAAGGATTTAGTAAAGAACATAGACGATAAAGTTCGCAACTTTTGGTCGCTAATAAAAAAGCCTTGCCTTTACCAGAAGTATGTGCACGTGACGTCACGAGTTGAAGGGCTCCACACATATTCACATTGTTTATAATGGGAGTCACCTGCAGTAAGAGCAATTTGGACCGAGAAAGCGACAATTTCCCCGTTAATTTGAGCGAAGAAGAAGGATTTGTGAATTAGGATATTGACAGTGAAGGACTCGGGGAGAAAAAAAAAAAAAGCAACGGCTCCGGGTGGCGGCAGTTTCAGATGTAATTAGACACATTTACTAAGATAATTCTGGAAGATCCCTTATCTGCTTATTGTTTTAATAGTGTTTTAGTGAGATTGTAAAGTCATACCTCAAAGTCTCTCTGAGACACTGCGGTGAACACGCAGTGTCTCAGAGAGAAGCCAAGCTCACAGCTGCCTTTTTTGACAGCTGCTGCAGGATGACAAATAATCCAATGATGTCTCCGGTAAAATATATATCACAATTTTCCCATCCAAAAACACGCTGGTTGACGTAGAGAAAACATGTTCGCTTGACCGCTCTGCTTCACAACAAACAAACAAACACCGGCTGTGTCTCGGTGCTAAAGACAGCTGCAATCCACCGCTTTCCACCAACAACATTGTTCTTTATAGTCTCCATTATTAAATGAACAAATTGCAAAAGATTCAGCAACACAGACGTCCAGAATATCGTGTAATTATGCGATTAAAGCAAACGACTTTTAGCCGTTAGTGGCGCATCGCTAATATTTCCTGACAGTCCATGACGTCACGCGCACGCGTCATCATTTTAAATTTCTCGCAAGTTTCTTGTTGAAAACGTCGTGGGAAATTTAAAATTGCAATTTAGTAAACTAAAAAGGCCGTATTGGCATGTGTTGCAATGTTAATATTTCATCATTGATATATAAACTATCAGACTGCGTGGTCAGTAGGGTTGTGAACGATAAACCGATGCGACAGAGTATTTGTTTTAACAAGTGAGCGATTAGGCTGCATCGGTAGCAGACTCCTCAATCGATGCGAATAATCCATGAATTCGTAGCTGAATCGGTTATCGCGAGACTTTGCATGGGTTGGCTAGATTACAAAATGCGCCAGCGTCTCTAAAACAACGCGAGAGCTGAAGCTACTCACCAAACGCGGTAGCAGCCTAGCTAGTAATAGCACCACTGATAAACAAGGGACAACACGGAAAATGAAGGAGGAGGAGAACGAAAGCGTCAGTCTGACCGAAGGTGATAATGGACCGAGAAAGATTTTCAACGCATCAGGGAGACGGAAATCCAAAGTGTGGAAAGTTTTTGGGTTTTATAAGAAGGAAGGGAAGCTCGACAGAAGCCCAGCTATTTGTAAATTGTGTCGAGCATCGTTGTCGAGATTTGTAGTGCTGCCAGTGTACGTCCAGCATGCAAAGAGGAAACACAGCCAAGAGTACGGTGAGTTAAAACCCCGTGCCACATTTGAGATGTGTTATAGGTGTGTAACTTGTTTACATTGTATCGTTGAACCGTTGTTACCTACCTCTAGTGTTCAAAGCACTATATGCTCAGATTGAAATATTGAATCTTTGTTACCTACCTCTAATGTTCAAAACACTATATGCTAAGATTGAAATATTGAATCTTTGTTACCTACCTCTAGTGTTCAAAACACTATATGCTCAGATTGAAATATTGAATATTTGTTACCTACCTCTAGTGTTCAAAACACTATATGCTCAGATAGAAATATTGAATCTTTGTTACCTACCTCTAGTGTTCAAAACACTGTATGCTCAGAATGAAATATTGAATCTTTGTTACCTACCTCTAGTGTTCAAAACACTATATGCTCAGATTGAAATATTGAATCTTTGTTACCTACCTCTAGTGTTCAAAACTATGCTCAGGCTGAAATATTGCACTTTGTTGTTACTATTCTGTGCTACTTTTACCTCTGGAGTTCCCATCCTACAATTCAGCCATACTTTTTTTGGTCCATGTCTATATATAAATACATTGACATGTGATTTTGTTGTTCTGTTCTTTTTGCCAGTGCCATAAAGCCACAATACTTGGGGATTTGGAGTCTTGAATATTAACCGTCAAATCGAATCGTATCGTTCAACATCGAATCAGTCTGTAATAAAAGGATATCGCTTTTGAATCGAATCGTAACCTGTGTATCTAGATGCATATCGAATCGTTTATCAGTGAGAGATGTGAAACCCAAGTGGTCGGTAGTAGTGGGTTTCAGTAGGCCTTTAAACAAGTTGACAAACGTATTCGGGTGTTACCATTTAGTGGTGAATTGTACGAAATATGTACTGAACTGTGCAATCTACCAGAGGTGTGGACTCGAGTCACATGACTTGGACTCGAGTCAGACTCGAGTCATGAATTTGATGACTTTAGACTCGACTTGACAAAATGTAAAAAGACTTGCAACTCGACTTAGACTTTAACATCAGTGACTTGTGACTTGACTTGGACTTGACATGACTTGCTACTTTCCCCAAAACCCAACGATTAAAAAGTTATTCAGGAACGCTCCGTATCTTCCATTGTGTTCGCGTGTCTGTCAACATGTGTGCGATGACAGCCTGTGCGCTACCTGTCAGTACAACAGCCAATCAAATTACATCATGTTGTTTTCGTCACACAGCATTCACCCAATCAAATTGCAGGAAAACCAACAAAGAACTGCTTTCAAACAACAGAAGAATAAGTGAAGAAAATTATGCCTTGAAGTGTTTTGTTCGGGTATTAAAACTACGACTTGGTCAACAAAACAGGAATTGCTGTATGCAAAACATGCGGTTGGAAGACTACAGACGGAGACGCATCAATTTACAACTTCGTTCGACATTTGAAGTTGCACAAAGGGTAAGTTTTGAATGTAAGCTAACGTTTATTGGCTGAGTAACGTGACTTTTATTTGCTGTGTAGTTAAATCAGTGAGGCTGTAAACTCACTGCTAACGTTATAACCATAGACATCTTATAAGTAGACGCAGCATCGAGCGCTACTGCCTATTGCCGCAGACGAGACGCGGGGCCGCCATCTTGGAGTGGTGATCCGCTCCACTCAGTGCAATTCATTTGGCAGGAGCAGTTTAATTCATATTAACTCACTGAATACCACTTACATTCACGCGCTTTTTTGTCATACGTGTAACTATGATAAAGGACACATGTTTTGGCGTGTTCATAATTTGCTTAACAGTAATAGAATATTCTTATATGCTATAAGTGACCACACGTCTGAGATCAAAACTGGGAATATAATCCCAGAGAAGGGGAAAAAACAGTCAGCTATTTTGAAGTCTATAAACAATATGATTAGGTTGTATATACCTGTGCATATCCTACATAAACAATGTATGAATACATTAGATATCTATATATCTTATGGACCTATAGACCGGAGGTTTTCAAATGGGGGTACTTGAAGGTATGCCAAGGGGTACATGATATTTTTTTAAATATTCTAAAAATAGCAACAATTCAAAATCCTTTATAAATATATTTATTGAAAAATACTTCAACAAAATATGAATGTAAATTCATAAACTGTGAAAAGAAATGCAACAATGCAATATTCAGTGTTGACAGCTAGATATTTTTGTTGACATGTTCCATAAATATTGATGTTAAAGATTTATTTTTTGTGAAGAAATGTTAAGAATGAAGTTGATGATTCCAGATGGATCTCTATTACAATCCCCAAAGAGGGCACTTTAAGTTGATGATTACTTCTATGTGTAGAAATCTTTATTTATAATTGAATCACTTGTTTATTTTTCAACAAGTTTTTAGTTATATTTACATTTTTTTTTTAAATAGTTCAAGAAAGACCACTACAATTGTGCAATATAAAGACAAACATAGTCAAATAAAGGTCAGTTAAAATGTATACTATATTAAGAATATGTGGACATATTCCTTAGAGCCCTGACATCTAACAAGTACAGCACTGTTCATTGTTATGTTCATGTATTTGTTGTTTTTCATGTGTACGCACACATAAACACATACAGTATGAGATGATATCAATGAGATAAGGTAACAACATGATATAAACTGCTGTGGAACTAGTTACAATGCAATATTCCATGGAAATACAATGTTAACACTTTTGTGCAAATAAGTACATTTGCACTTGTTTTTTCAAATGTGTTTATACTGTAAAGGAATGAGTTAAATGTTTAGAATAACTGGTTAATAGTGCTATTATGAAGTGCAAAGTCAGCACTGTTTTTTTTTTTAAATAATAAATACATACAGCGTTTTAAAAGCATACACAATCTGTGTACATATATTAGTCTGTGGTTAAAAAGACTTGAAATGACTCGAAACCCAAAATGCAGGACTTGGGACTTGACTTGAGACTTTCCAGTATTGACTTTGGACTTGACTCAGACTTGGCTGTCTTGACTCGAGACTTGAGGGCAAAGACTTGCGACTTACTTGTGACTTGCAAAACAATGACTTGGTCCCACCTCTGCAATCTACTAATACAAGTTTCAATCAATCAATTAAATCAATCAATCCATTTTCTACCGCTTGTCCCTTCCGGGGTCGCATACATACATATACATATATACACACACACACAAAATATATAGATTACATAACTAAGAAAGAACAAGCGTATCACTAGTAGTAGCAGGTTTGAATACTGTATTAATTTACCATGAATTGATTAACGTGGACCCCGACTTAAACAAGTTGAAAAACGTATTCGGGTGTTACCATTTAGTGGTCAAGTGTACGGAATATGTACTGAACTGTGCAATCTACAAATAAAAGTTTCAATCAATTATTCAATCAATGTACCATGTCGCTGTTTAGCACTCAAGAGGGGGGCTAAAGTTAGCAACCATGCGCACCCACAACATTAAAGTATGGGCTTATTAATTATAACCGCAACACATCTCGAATATTAATGTGTAGAGTAAAGTACACATATGGAAACAGCAAAGGTTCCTTCGGCAAGAGGAAATGGCTGACTGGAACTCTTCTGACTTGCCTGTTAGCATATCACTACAATTAGCCGGGCGCTGACCTTACTCTCAGCTAGCCTACCTGGCTCAATCGTACACGCACGACACGCATGGGGGAAATGAAGACATGACGTTTAAATATACACCACATGTCAAATAAACACGATTAACTTACGTGTTAAAATTGGACCGAAGAGAGTCGGAAAGAGCAACAGTCCTCAATCAAGCCGGGGGGGTCAAGAGCCGCCTGTCGCAACCGGAAACAAATAAGAGACAAGAGGTATTCAACTTCCGGTTCAGACGAAACTAAAACGGTAAAACCCCCTGGCGCTGTTTTGTACTGTTGCTGTACTTTTTAGGGACCGAATGTCCCCTTGGGACAGAGGGCCCTATTGTATTTTTGATTATTATTGCTACTTATTGTAAATGTTGCATATTACAAATGAAGGTTTATATAAAACAAAAAATAAAATAAAATAATATGGTTGTTTTACAAACCCCGTTTCCATTTGAGTTGGGAAATTGTGTTAGATGTAAATATAAACGGAATACAATGATTTGCAAATCATTTTCAACCCATATTCAGTTGAATATGCTACAAAGACAACATATTTGATGCTCAAACTGATAAACTTTTTTTTTTTTTGCAAATAATCATTAACTTTAGAATTTGAGGCCAGCAACACGTGAGAAAGAAGTTGGGAAAGGTGGCAATAAATACTGATAAAGTTGAGAAATGCTCATCAAACACTTATGTGGAACATCCCACAGGTGTGCAGGCTAATTGGGAACAGGTGGGTGCCATGATTGGGTAAGTAATTAAATGCTAAGTAATTCACAAACAAGGATGGGGCTGGGGTCACCAATTTGTAAGCAAATTGTCGAAGAGTTTTAGAACAACATTTCTCAACGAGCTATTGCAAGGAATTTAGGGATTTTACCATCTACGGTCCGTAAAATCATCAAAAGGTTCAGAGAATCTGGAGAAATCACTGCACGTAAGCGATGATATTACAGACCTTTGATCCCTCAGGTGGTACTGCATAAAAACCCAACATCAGTGTGTAAAGGATATCACCACACGAGCTCAGGAACACTTCATAAAACCACTGTCAGTAAGTACAGTTGGTCGCTACATCTGTAAGTGCAAGTTAAAACTCAACTATGCAAAGCAAAAGCCATTTATTAACAACACCAAGGAACACCACTGGCTTCGCTCGGCCCGAGCTTATCTAGGATGGACTGATGCAAAGTGGAAAAGTGTTCTGTGGTCTGATGAGTCCGCATTTCAAATTATGTTTGGAAACTGTGGACGTGGTGTCTTCCAGAACAAAGAGGAAAATAACCATCCGGATTGTTATAGGCGCAAAGTTCAAAAGCCAGCATATGTGATGGTATCGGGGTGTATTAGTGCCCAAGGCATGGGTAACTTACATATCTGTGAAGGCACCATTAATGCTGAATGGTCCATACAGGGTTTTGGAGCAACATATGTTGTCATCCAAGCAACATTATCATGGACGCCCCTGCTTATTTCAGCAAGACAATGCCAAGACACGTGTTACAACAACGTGGTTTCGTAGTAAAAGAGTGCGGGTACTTTCCTGGCCCACCTGCAGTCCAGACCTGTGTCTCCCATCGAAAATGTGTGGTGCATTATGAAGCGTAAAATACGACAGCGAGACTTCGGACTGTTGAACGACTGCAGCTGTGCATAAAACAAGGAGAAAGAATTCCACTTTCAAAGCTTCAACAATTAGTTTCCTCAATTCCCAAACGTTGAGTGTTGTTAAAAGAAAATGTGATGTAACACAGAGGTGAACATGCCCTTTCCCAACTATTTTGGCACGTGTTGCATCCATGAAATTCTAAGTTAATTATTATTTGCAAAAAAAAATAAAGTTTATAAGTTTGAACATCAAATATCTTGTCTTTGTAGTGCATTCAATTGTATATAGGTTGAAAAGGATTTGCAAATCATTGTATTCCGTTTATATTTACATCTAACACAATTTCCCAACTCTTATGAAAACGGGATTTGTATTTGATTTCTGCTCCACATAGGTTATAATGTAATCAAATTCAGTAAAATTATTCTAAATTAACTTTTGGATTTGGTTATGAACAACAATAATAATCGTTTTTCATGTAACATATGTAGTTTTGATGTAAAATAGTACTGCACTGATTGGTGATGCAATACTTTGACAGTATGAATTGATTAAGGTGGACCCCGACTTAAACAAGTTCAACTTAAACAAGTTGAAAAAACTTATTTGGGTGTTACCATTTAGTGGTCAATTGTACGGAATATGTACTGAACTGTGCAATCTACAAATAAAAGTTTCAATCAATCAAAAAATAACAACTAGTTTGCAAATTAATTATACTGGTATTTTATTCATTAAATGATTAAAATGATAAAGTATAGTTTTTCCCCCTAATATTCTAATTCGCTGCCTGTTTTTAAATCCCTTGTAAACATTCTACTTTTTATGTAAGCGACACTTATGTTTGGTAATGAAATACCTTTTTAACATTAAGAAGCATGCTGGAAGGGTGAAAAAATAATATTGTATGTTCCCACAAACATATTTTGTTTATTATGTTTTGTTTTATTACATTTAAATTATATTTCTCTGAAATTTTGCACTATTTCAGTGAAGATATGTTTATATTGTAATTCAATCTTTGTATATTTTTCCCTCTAAAAAATTCAATAAAAACTGTGTTTGGCTTTGTACTACTATGGGACATTGCCATATTGTGGTATCATTTACAGTATTTGGTATGTACTGGTTATTGCTTAATATTGTGTTAATAAATGTTCATATGTGTGTGTTTGTTTTTTCTGTCGGTTGCGTTTTTTTACCCCTGTATAGTTATGTTAATGCATGTTTTCCAGACTTTTTATCTTTTTGCAATGTTGTGTTCCTGTTAAGCACTTTAGTCAGTGGTTGTTGTTTTTAAAAAGCGCTGTACAAATAACGTTAGCTTGGCCCAGTAATTACAGTGTTTGTTTCTTGCGTCATATTATTTATGTCTGATGTTTTTTAGGAGGAATCAGAGAAATGTCCATCAACATAATTGTGTTGATGAAGTTAAACAAACCTCAAACGGTGTTCATCTTACCAGAGGATATCTGAGTCACCTGTATAAAAACTGCATGCCGTGTACCTCACAAAATGGACCGAAGAAACAAGTTTTTTTGCATCCGAGTTATTTATTGTTTGTGAACATCACAATCAAAATGGTTGTCCATTAGTTGCATCCACAAATATTTAAAACATGATGCAACAATGATCAGGGAAAACGTTTCATTGGACTTTGTTAGTTATTGGTTAAAACAGAAAATTGTATTGTTATTCTATTGATAAATATATGGGGCAAGATCACATAAACCTCCATTAAAACACGACAAGTTGATTTTAAATGTTAGTTAAAAAACACGAAATGCATCATATTAATAAAATGCAATTGTTTTAGGACAACTTCAAAACATGATTACCTTTTATTTATACAGTATATGCTGTAATCCAATATTAAATAATAACCACAGTAATCAAACCATTCGATCAACTGATGATGCAAGTTTAAAACAATTCTAAACATGTAATTAGTTGTTGCACATATTTAGAAGATAACTGTTGTAGCAATTGAAACAGAAAGAAATGCAAACTAAATATGATGGAATGTCCTATAGCTTGCATCATTGAGTGGCAATACTAGTACTGTACAGTTCATGCCGAGTAATTCTCCTTAGCCATGAATTTTACAGTTTGATGGGCGATGAGCATCGAAAATCAGGGCATATACTTCATTCCTTTTAGTCTTGGAATAATCTGTATATCTCTGATGTCATCATGCTGGAGCAGCCAACACAGGTATCGCTCTGTGCCCATCCCCCAACCACTGGTAAGGAGTGGTTTCACCTGCCGCATGTCAGTGTACCAATTGTAGGACTGCTGTGGAACTGCATGGTGTCTGAGAGCCTCTTGTACCAATGCAGGGGTAGAATGACGTTCACCAAGACCAATAGTCTCTCCCAAGCCCAGCAGAAGGTCTGCAGCCTTGGCTTTGCATCGCCCACTGCCCTCCACATAAGCCTGGTAGAAGGGAACCGCTAGATGGTCCATCTCAGTCAACCAAACAACACCGCAATATTTTTCTATCAACACCCGCTCTCCTTTTCGTGTAAGCTTTCTTCCAAACTGGGGCTGGCCATCTTGGACCCACTCCAAGCAATCAGCAGAGGGCATCATTGGAATGGCCTGGTCAAGAGAAACCCGTGGCACTGGGGTTTTACCCTCCAACTTACTCAGCATGGATGTGACATGTGTGAGGGTCCCTGCAGTGTGGAGGATTATCTCGGAGTGTTTCTTGAGTATTGACTTAGTGAGATGAGCCAAATATCTCTCTGCGATGGAAATAGCTCGGTCCATGTCCCCCAACAGTTCACACTCCACATGATAGAATTGATTCAAGTGTGTGGAATCAGGATCTTCTCCTCTAAAGCTGGGAGAGATGTAGTAGGTACCCTGTAGGTTCTCCTGGAAGCGGAGGAAGTATTCAAGCACAAATTGCATGGAGTCGGCCAGATAGATGTCTTGACCCAAGAGGTGAACGGAAACTGGCTCTGAGTCAGACCCAAGACCCATTGGGGAGGAGATAGTGTCTGTAGTAAAAGGCGTCAGAGCATAAGAGTACTTGCAAGAATGACTAAAATATTCCACCGTGCTGTGGAAAAGCGTGTTCTGTATCTGGAACAGGTTGCGATACCACTGGCTGGTGATTGCAAGTGTGGAGTGTGACTGAGGGTCTTTCCAAGATTGTGGAGCCCTGCACTGAGTGATTTTAGAGTACTGTGTTTTGAGGTCATCTAGGTCAGCAGGCGGACCATCAAGGGATGACACATAGCCAGGGTACTTCGGGAAGAATTCCGCTTGTGGTCTAACAATCGTTGGACCTTCAGGGGAAGGTAGCAGCGGAATCAGCTTGGTGTGAGCGTAGTCGATCTCGAAGCCCTCAAAGATTAGTGCAACACCTTGAGCTCTCATTCCTTCCTCCAGTAGTTGGGCAACTCTATAAGTGGCCAAGATGAGAGCTTTATAGTCTTTTTCCTCCAGCTTCATGATGTCACTGGTAAGTGGTTTGCGTGGCACCACCACAGTTATTCCAGGAGTGTTTGGGTATGGTGTGAGGAAAGCAACATGTTGACTGTCTTCCCATACTCTCCACTGTTTTTCCTCTCCTTTTACAATCCTACTAAACAGGTTTTCATCAGAGAGATCTCCAAAAAATTCAAAGTTAGAAGGCGCATTTGTTGTTGGTAGTCCTTTCCTGATTTGGGCTTGAACCTTGGCCAGTGCGTTATCATCCCAACGAGGTCCACTTTTGGATGAACAGTATCCAGGGTGGTAAGAGTGAAATTCCTCCTGACTGGCAAGATGCGGCTGCCACTTCGGCACTAAGCCATGAAGTGGGAGCAGTCTAATTTGAGCTGCCTGATTTGGGTTGGGATAAAAAACCAAAGCGCAACGCTGCACTCCTAGTTGTTTACATAGAACATTTGATACAGATTTCGCCCCATTTAGCAGCACCAAAAAATCAGGTTCAGCCAAATGGAAGATGTCATGTGCCCCACTGAGCATTTTTCGAGTCAAAATAGTTGACCCGGGGGTCCAGGGATTGGGATTGAGGTATGCAACCAGCTCATCTGTTTCCCAGATCACGTCAGAGACATTATTCAGGGGCCGAAGTACCTCAACTCTGGATATTCCACTAATCATAGAGGCCACAAACATTACAGCAGCATTTGTCTCTATAACAGCATCCCCTTTAGAGTCCACCGCAATGACTCCTGCACAGACATTTTTTAGGTTTTCTGTCATTACTTCTCTACATGCCTGTCTTAGGCTATAGCCTTTGTGATGGTAGAGGCTGGCGATTTTCTGTGCAACTGTGTGCCTCAGAAACACATCTCCATCTCCAGAACAGGAAATAGCTAATGTGTTATCAGCATATATTCCCGCCCCAACTACTGCTGTGTCACCAATTCGTCCCTTCAGCTTCCCCACTAGCCCACCCGTTGACGATGCAGCAGCCAATCCACGCCAAGAATCTAATGCCACAGCTCCAACTGTCTGAGGATGATTGTTTTTTGAAGGGTTTACAACACTAAGCTTTGCAGTTAGCTCTCTGTGGCGGATATCAGTGTGAAAATAGTCTGGTGTGACTGGTTGAGGCTTTTGCTCCAAGCCTTTCAGGAACTCCTCAGCACCTTCTCCCACAATAAGGGAATGTGAGCTTTTTTCCATGACACATCTTGCTGCTTTTATTGGATTCTTTACACTTTGCACACAAGCAACAGCTCCAGACCTCATTTGATTGCCATCTACAATGGTTGCCTCCATTTCATTTTTGCCTTCTCTGTTGAAAACAGAGCCTTTCCCAGCATTAAAGAGAAAGCAGTCTTCTAGAGCTTCCACTGACCTCTGAACTGCATCCAGGCTCTGGCCACCGTTTTGGAGCACTTCGGATCCAAGGAGTAAAGCTGTTTGCAGAGCAAACTCAATGACATTTATCACTTGGGCATTCATCATCATCCCCTCTCCAGCACCTCCATGTATCACCAACGTATAGTCTGGACTCATGTGTGAGGCCGAGTCAGCCATTGTTTCGTTGTTGCATGTGCTCTTTGGACAGTGGTTTATCTCTCTGTTTACTTTCTTTGTCTGGTTCGGTTTAAAGAGACACTCCAGAGCTCCCATTTGACATGTGATTGCATATCTCAGCGCTAAAAGCATCACTAACTTCAAGTTCTCCTTCAGCTTCTCCTGCAGCTTGACCAGTTCCAGAGCAAAGCTCCCTTTCGCATTAAGCACAATACGAATCTTATCCCTTTTACCAATGTAAGTTACTGCTAGCTGATCCTGGGCATAAACATTACCAACTCCACACTCTACTCCCTCCATCGAATCGGTTCCTGTGAGGTACACGGATGGACAACCAAAGCGGTCGAGAAACTTTTTCAAAGGATTGTCCTTTGGTAAAGCTCGACGAAGAGCAGCTAAGTGGGGACCGACACCATGTCCAGTTTTAGTGTTTTTGATGAGAGTCTTGTGTTCCAAAACTGCAACATGGAACAAATTTAGGATGCTATTTGTGTATTGGATGGTGTTGTCGGGGCGAATGCTAGATGCTAAGACACTGACTAACTCACGGGACTGCATGGTGGCTGAGTAGGTGGGATCACAACGGCCATGTTTGTAGTGGCGCATATGGGTAGGAGTGACAAGCATGTGAGAGACAGCAGATTTTCCAAGAGTCTGCATCAGGGAAAGTTGTAAAGAGAAGTTGATCCAAGCATCATAGAGGCCTCTTTGGCTTTTGAGAGTTGAAAATACATCTGGATATGAAGGGACATCAAAAGTGACAACTGGATATTTGGATTTTAAATCAGGGCTGGACATGGTGTTTACCCCTTGCAAAGAAAATGTTAGCGATGTTGGCTGAACAGACCCTTTCACAATATCTGCATCAGTGTGGACGATGTTTAGGTCAGCTGACTCAGAAAGTTGGTACATGCTGCCAGTTACGAGGCCAGCTACCATCCCGTCCACAGCACAGTGCTCGAAAAGCAATCCTGCTGTGCAGTCTTTGAACACTACCAGATTCAGCACCTGCCAAAAGAGACACAAGGAAGATTACTGTACTTTTTATACCACAAACTAGCAATTCATGAGGTACGATATTTTATACCACATACCAATAATGAAGCTACTAAAAAATTTTTTCTGACGTTGGGTGTAGTCTCAGGTTTCTGCTACTTTGCAAATGTCTGTATAATTTAATCAGATATGCCTTCCTCTGAGTAACATTTCTGTAAATTAAATTTTACAGCCAATTTTAACCTGGATAAGTTATTACGGATGAAGATGGCCTTCATTTCATTTAAGAGTTATCTATTATTGAAACATGGAGCTATAAAGATTATGGCCGTACTAACCAAACTAATTAACTTGCAACACTTTGAGACCATTTTTTTCAGCAGGTCTGCAAAAGCAATCACATAATCATAATCATAAACTCTGCATGCGGGTTTCCTGTGAAAAAAAGGATCAAAAGGTGGACTACAGTGTTAAAGGTTTAAGACGTCCTACCTTGTCGTAGTATCTTAAACAGGGACCGTCTTCTCCTCCCAGTCTCACTGCATTAAGGATGTCAGCCAGCTCAGAGGGTGCATTGCAGTCCTCCAAACTTAACGTCAACACGGCGCTCTCCATCTGCTCCAGTGATGCTAACGCAACTCCTTCTTTCTTCATGAGCTCTTCCCTGATTGAAGCCCAGGATTTGCGGTCCAAAGCGGAGAGGCTACAAATGGTTAAGGGGTCATTCTTCTGTCTTTTGTTCGGCTGCTTAGCTACTTTAGCCAGCTGGTTGTAGATGTCAGAGAAGGACCGAGCAGATAATGGCCCACCAGTGGTGGAGCGCTGCAGTATGTCTACTGGGAACACTCCTCCAACACATGTAATGATGGCATGGATGCTGTCAGGGTAGACCTGTAATGGAAATTCCACACAAGTCATATAACTTGACATATTCTGTCTGTTAGCATTTGAACGTTAACATTTCAGTTTGGCTTGTCCATTTCAGCATTTAAACACAATTTCTCACTGAAATTGCATACTCTAGTTGAAATTTTAGGATTAATTAGTACCTTAATTTCATCTTGACTGCTGCCAGGAATTCGGGTGGCAGCAAAAACCTCAGATTGTTGGGTTTTCTCCAATGGCAGGTCACCCTCCAGCATTGTTGGCTCACTGTATAACTTTGCCGCAGCCCAGAGCAGAGCAGCTGCTCTCGCTAACTGAGTGCATCCCTTCGTTTCGGATGGAAGAAGAACAACCGGGAGGGCGGTGGAGGTTGGCAGTGGGTCACCACAAGACAGCAAGTATCTCTTGAACTGCTCGGTCACCCAATTCTCTTGGCCGGCAGTGTTGGATGCTAGCTTCTGCTGAGCCTCTAAAAGAAGCCCTCTCTGCTTCGCCAGTGTGGTTTTGAACTCAGCGTAAAGATCAGGACTTAAAGTGAGTTGGAGGACGCGGGACACTTCCTGCAAGGTCACGTCCAACTCCGGAAAAGGGTAGTCAAGAAGATTCATCCTGTTAGGATTTAGGAATCTGGAGATAGAAGTGGAAATGTGATTATTTAGAGAATTGTACACTAAAGTCAGAAATTTCGGACTTATGAGGTCAGACGTAAACAAAAAACTTCACTGGCGACCACAAAAGGATTAATGAAAATTTGCTGTAGATAAATGAAACCGTCCAAAGTAACCGAAAGCTACAGTTTCTCAATGGAGGGGCTCATGCTCTGCTTCAGAATGTCACCGTGAAAGGTAAAAATATAATAAGTCTATTAGTGGAAACATAGGAGAAAATACACATAACTGTGGTGCATTTAAAGACCCTTGATTACAGTTAGAAAAAGAGCAGCACTAGTTTTTCAAATAATAATAATTATTATTATTATTATTATAATAATAATAATGACATATTAAAATGATATCCACTAACGATAATCCTATTCCACCAGGCACAATATATTGATTATTGATTATACATGATTCATCATACATACCTCTCATTTAAAACTGACTTTGAAACTATTTTGCAAAATAGTTTTATTTGTAAATTGAGACAATGTGGTGTCTAACGTTGGATCATTGTTGGTTGGGAAATGACATATTTTCAATGGTCAAATTTTGATTGATTGATTGATTGATTGAAACTTTAATTAGTAGATTGTTCAGTACGTATTCCGTACAATTGACCACTAAATGGTAAAACCCGAATAAGTTTTTCAACTTATAACACGTAAATCAATTCATGGTAAATCAACGTCACAACCTGACATTCAATAAACGTTGTCAAAAAGTATGTTGTTTTTACGTTGTATTTGTGTTGTGGAATATTGGTGGGGAAAATGACCACATTTCAATGGTCAAATCAACGTCAGAACCCAACATTGAATAAACGTCGTCAAAAAGAATGTTGTTCCAACGTTAGGTTTGAGTTGCTCAACGTCAGGACCAAATTCAACAAGTTCACAACGTGGTTCTAATGTCTTGTGCTTGCTGGGATATGTATTAGATATTCTCTACTGCCTACTTTGAAGTAAAGAAAAACTTGACGGATTTATGAATATATTTTTATTTTATTTCAGAGAACAATGACAGATCTTATGATTATTCAAATTCATTTTCTGGCCCTTTTGTATTGAATTTGTTGACACTTTTTGTTTAAAAAAAATACCCCAAACCAATCCAAACTAAATTATTTAGGGGGTTTATCTGGATATGTTCTGTATGTTAATACCATCTTTTAAAAGAACAAAAACAAATGTGAAGGTGTTTAGATGTGTTATACAAAGCTGGTTTCAATCAAATCCATGCAATAACATTTTTTTAGTGCATGTAAACATACTAAATGTGTGTGCATGGGGCGGTGAAGTTGGGTTTAATGGGGGGCCCTTGAGGGAGTCTTGTGTATGGGCGTCCAGAATCTGGTGCTACGCCCCTGCCTACCACTTGTCACTTGTGTTGCCAGTTGTAATAATAATCCATCCATCCATTTTCTACCGCTTGTCCCGTTCGGGGTCGCGGAGGGTCGCTGGAGCCTGTCTCAGCTGCATTCGGGCGTAAAGCGGGGTACACCCTGGACAAGTCGCATAATAATAATAATAATTTTAATAATAATAATAATAACAGATTACATTTAGATAGCACTTTTCTGTCCTAAGCATTGATCTTCTGACATAGGTGTGTGTGCGCATGATTGTGTGCTTCTACAATGACGTCTACTCATATCGAAACCACCGTCTAAGTTTAGCTCCTCAAAGCATTTCCACTATTTTTCTATATTTGTTCAATCTATTGATGAAACTCTGTTTGCATTTTTATTTTACATTACCTTATGTCTGACTTTATTTCTGTTGTCTTGTTAACTGTAGACAGGATGGTGGTACAGTGGGTAGTGCTCAAGAAGGTCCTGGGTTCGATTTCTGAGCTCTCTGTCATTTTGTGTGGAAATTGCATGTTCTCCTTGTGACTTGGGGGCCAACTTCAGAAGCTAAATCCTCCTCACTATTTGGTACACATAATTATTGACTCATGCCTTTTGGAGAACTCTGGTGGTGAAATCAGAAAACACATCCAGTCATTTTGACAAAAATTTAAAGCGCTTTACTGAGGTATTTAGACAGTAGTGTTATTTTGTTGAGGTATTTTCAGTGGAGAGTAAATCCATACAGCTTTATGAGCTAGTAGTCTGTGTAGAAAGTGTAAGTGTATATATACAGTACACACACACATATATATATATATATATGTATATATATATACATATATATATACACACAAACATATATACATACATTTATATACATATATATACATACATATACTGTGTATGTATGTATGTATGTATATATATATATATATATATATATATATACATGCATACATACATAATATATTTATGTATATATATATATATATATATATATATATATATATATATATATATTACATTATGTAAAAAGTATAAACATGTTTATTTTCTACAGCATTGTCCCATGAGAATATATACTGTAATACAAATAGATAGGGGGTGTAAACTTTTGCAAGATACCATACTGCATATTATAGGCCTCAGTAAGGTGTTTAAGTATTAAATTATTACACATAAAATAATAAAATAGGGATCATCATAAATATTTAACTGTTTGATTTAACCATTTGTTATGTCTATGGGAAGCATGACAGTTTGCAAGTGGCATCAACTCCTCTCCTATGCTTAGGATAGAGTCGGTGGTAGGACCAAACAATAACAAGCAGTATGCAACATCACATTGCACGCGATGCCTCTAATTTGTCCTTACATTCCTTTCACGTGATTCAAAATTCAAACAAGCTCGCATCTTATCAGATGACTTTAATTCTTAGAGACTGCTGATACTAATGCAGTCGGGACAGACACCGCTTGTACATACTTTTATTTGGTGATGCGCTTTAATAATCACTTTTGTCCTGATTACACCAGTGATCAGGCTATCCCGTTTTCTTCGAACTTGCGGACAGCAAGGAAAAGTGTCTTGTGAATCCAATAGCTTAATAACTACATTAGCACTCGCAGAAATAATAGTGGGAAGCTCAAATGTTCTTGTTTTGTTCTTTGTCCTTTCTCCCACTCTCTAAAAACATGTATGTATGTTAGCTGACATGTATGTATGTATGTATGTTTGTTTGTATGTATATACTGTATGTATGTATGTACGTACGTATAAATGTATGTGATCTGACATGAAGCGCTATCAGATCAAATCAAATCAATGTTTATTTATATAGCCCTAAATCACAAGTGTCTCAAAGGGCTTTACAAGCCACAACGACCTTTGCGGATCAGCGCCCACATGAGGGCAAGGAAAAACTCACAACCCAGTGGGACATTGATGAGAATGACTATGAGAAACCTTGGAGAGGACTGCAAATGTGGGTAATGGACACTGAATTGTCCATTTGTCTGATCGGTTATTTGGATTACACCCTGGGTGAACCATCCAACTATACATACATTATTAAGTAATACCATCAGATAACGTCACAATAATTGTAATAGTTATGATCAATACAACAACAAAAATAATGAATTAGACATTTTTGGCAACATACTCAAGTGGCTCTTGACTACATTTACACATTTACTAAGCAGAAATATTAAATGTGTGCTATTGGAAAATAGTTTGCCAGTGGAGATCGCTGACGCAGAGGATGTGTGATATTAATTATGTTGGCGGTGCATTTGGGCACATAAAACTTTAAACTATCTTGTAATATGATATATTTTATAGCTCGTTTGGTAGAGTGGCCGTGCCAGCAACTTGGGGGTTCCAGGTTCGATCCCCGCTTACGCCATCCTAGTCACTGCCGTTGTGTCCTTGGGCGAGATACTTTACCCACCTGCTCCCAGTGCCACCCACACTGGTTTAAATGTAACTTGGAAATTGGGGTTCACTATGCTTTTAGTCACTAGAGAAAAGCACTATACAATTATAATTCACTTCACTTCAACATAAATACGTTATTATTTTTATCTTAGAGCAGGGGTCGGGAACCTTTCGGGCTAAGAGAGCCATGAAAGCCAAAGATTTTAAAATGTATTTCCGTGAGAGCCATATAGTATTTTCTAACACTGAATACAACTAAATGTATGCATTTCTTTTTTATTAATAACAACATTTGTAGAGTACAATAAGTCTCCTATTATTTTGAATAACATTTTTTAACCAATAATAAATAAAATACTTCTAATCAATAATGTGACTTCTTGAACAGGTGCGGTAGAAAATGGATGGATGGATTAAAATGCATATATTTTGAACGTTATTTTTAACACTGTGATTACCAGCAAAATTGTTAATTACTTATTGTGTTAAGCAATGTCAGCTAAGATGTATCTGAGAGTCAGATGCAGTCATCAAAAGAGCCACATCTGGCTCTAGAGCCATAGGTTCCCTACCCCTGTCTTGGACGATTTCGAAGTTTTTTATTTTAAAAATCATGCACATTAAACAGCTTAGTGATCTTCTTTGTAAAAGTGTTGCTTTTTTTACAGAATTAAACTATACGTTGATCAACACATGGCATTCCATTTACATTGCAATTAGACATAATAATGAACTGACATAATAATTTAGTGGACATCGGAAATTTACTCACCTCAATGTCAAAAAATTCCTCCCAGGTCCGGCCAGTTGGAATGATGGAAGAAAAGTCAATGGCGGAAAAGTAGGTTGGACCACAAATACTCGGGTAGGTCTGTAATGGACAAGTAGTGACTCTTATTAAGCAATTTATATCCTTGACCCAGCTTCCTCTCTCTGTCTCCCATTTCTTGCGTCTTCCCTTTTTGTTCATGTGATTGACCAGCAAATACATGTACGCATACTCTACATGTCGTTAATTAGGCATACAGGATGCATCCAAGCACTAATCTTCATGTTCATATAGGCACAAAAATGTAAACATAGCAGGATTTGATCATTACATTTTAACAGCATGCAGCCAAAGCCCCGAAAAGACCCGAAATAGCTTTAAACCTATATGCAGTACAAGGGTGTATTATTGTGTTACAAGTGTCAATAGAGCCTGTAGAATTAAATTAAATAAAAAAAAACAAGGTAAAAAATACTCACCATTTGGACATCTGCCACAGAGTCAGGTGATCCGGGGGCAAATCTAATTTGTTGCATTTCTGTGTGAACGCTGGCTGTTTTATTCTGATTAAAACCATTAACAAATTAAAGGCAAGATGTGCAACCACAATAATAATGAAAAATTAATAACTCCAAAAAATAAATTTAAAAGTATCAGTATCTGCATTTGTTAGCTAGTTGGCCTGCATTTATTGATATTGGATTAATACCAACATTTGCAGTATCGCCTACTCCTAAGAAATGTGCAGAAATGGTCGAATGCAGGGTTCCTCCAATTATGTTTGTCCGAGGGCCATTTTTTTTCTCAGCAAACACCATAAGGGCATACAAATAATATTAATGTAAACATACTATTATTACAGTAATAATAATATCAATATAAATCACATTTTAATAAAAGAAACACTTATGCTCTATGGTAATAATCAGTCTGATTGTGATTTGAACCTTAGGCCCGTTGATTAGAGAGTAAATATCATTACCAATTAAGCTACAGTAAAGTAAGCTACTGCATCCATTAATTGGTCATTTGTTTTCAATGTTGTGTGTGCATACAATTTTTTTTAACAAAACCTTTCACTGAAGTTATTATTGTCCTATTTTTCAGAGGAGATTTCTACAGTTTTGGGTAGCAGGTTGTAATTTACTTTGTGCACAATTTCCACTGTTAGCAAACACACCAAATGTTGAATTTCCATATTTTTGAAGGACCATGGAAACACTTATTTACCTCCATATTCATGTAAATATGCTCTCCAACCTGTGTGTCATATTTTTCAACTCGCAACACACATCTATAAAATGTAAAATTTTTCATGCAATATCAGAGGCATCCGTCCGTCAGTGGTTATGATGGGTTGGGCCTAGGAGAGTTCATTCTTTCTTGCAGCGGCAGCTGTGGCTGTACACCCCCACTCTTGAGTGACAGTCTCTGGTGCAGTTGGCACAGACGTATGGGGAGGGTTATGACACAGGAGTGGGTACAGCGTCACACAGTTTGCGCTTTTGTCTCCTCATCTGCAACAAGAAGATGTAATTCTCCTAGGCACGGCGAGTTCCTGTGGCAACAGTCTGCCTCCAAACGCTGCGGTCCTTTGCAGCTTCCTCCCAGTTGTTGTAGTCGATGCCTGCCTGTTTAATGTCACGTTTGCACACGTCCTTGAAACACAGTCGGGGGCAACCAAGGGATCTGGGGCCTGTTGACAATTCGCCATACGGGACAGCTCTGGGGAGCCGGCTGGGGTCCATTCTGTGGACATGGCCAAGCCATCTCAGGCGGCCTTGGCTGAGCATGGTGAACAGGCTGGTGGAGTGACCACGTTCCAGGATTTCCATGTTGGGAACTTTGTCCTGCCATGAGAGAGAGTCCCATGATGCGGCGAAGACAGCGCAGGTGGAAGCTGTTTAGCTGTTTCTCAAGTCTGGTGTAGGTGGTCGAGGCCTCGCTGCCATACATCAGTGTGCTAATGACGCAGGCTTGGTCGACCTGTAGTTTAGTGCGCGTGGATAGCTTTTTGTTTGACCATACTCTTTTGGACAGCTTGGCCATCACTGTGGCGGCTCTCGCAAGACGGGTGGCACGTTCTATGTTGGGTAACAAGTCGCTGGAAATTGCGGATCCAAGGTATGTAAAGGTGTTTACACATTACAGAGTCTGATTGTCGATGGAGATGGAGAGTGGAATTTTAGCATATTTGCCAATGACATTTGTTTTCTTAATGCTGATGGTGAGACCAAACTCTTTACAGGCAGATGAAAGCCAGTCCATCAGCTTTTGGAGCTCGGACTTGGTGTGGGATGTTAGAGCTGCATCATCAGCAAAAAGCATTTCCCTCAGGAGGACACTGGTCACCTTGGTCTTGGAGAGCAAACAGGCAAGGTTGAAAAGTTTCCCATCAGCTCTTGCGTGTAGGGAGACTCCTTCAGAACATGTGCCAAAAGCAGCAGACAGAACGAGGGAGAAGAAAATTCCAAAGAAGGTTGGCGCAAGAACACAGCCCTGTTTTACACCGCTATGGATTGGAAAGGCCTCTGAGGTTTCCCAGAGGCCTTTGAGGCCACTGTGGCCCCTGAAGTTTCTCCTTCCCAACGGACGGAACCATGTGTGTTTTTGTGGAATGATCTTATGACGGCGAGGAGTTTTGGGGGACAGCCGATCATTGCAAGGAGCTTGAAGAGACCATCTCTGCTGACAAGGTCGAAGGCTTTTGTGAGATCGACAAAGGCAAGATACAAGGGTCCCTGCACTTCTCCTGCAGCTGCCGAAGCGTGAAAATCATGTCCAGTGTGGATGTTGCTGCCCTTAAGCCACATTGTGACTCAGAGTAGACAAGTTCTGCAAGGAGGTGGAGTCTAGCAAGGGCAAGAAAGGAGAGATTTTAAAAAACTATAATAAAAAATAAATAAATAATGATACATATATATTAGGGGTGTGGGAAAAAATCGATTCAAATACGAATCGAATACGTTGTGCGATTCAGAATCGATTCTCTTTTTTTTTTAAATCTTTTTTTTTTTTATCAATCCAACAAACCACTACACAGCAATACCATAACAATGCAATCCAATTCCAAAACCAAACCTGACCCAGCAACACTGCAATAAACAGAGCAATTGAGAGGAGACACAAACACGACACAGAACAAACCAAAAGTAGTGAAACAAAAATGAATATTATCAACAACAGTATCAATATTAGTTATAATTTCAGCATAGCACTGATAAAAAATCCGTCATTGACATTATCATTAGACATTTATAAAAATAAAAAATAAGAACAATAGTGTCACAGTGGCTTACACTTGCATCGCATCTCATTAGCGTGACAACACACTGTGTCCAATGTTTTCACAAAGATAAAATTATTCATATTTTTGGTTCGTTTAATAGTTAAAAAAAATTTACATTATTGCAATCAGTTGATAAAACATTGTCCTTTATAATTATAAAAGCCATTTTTTTTTTTTTCATATCTACTACTCTGCTAGCATGTCAGCAGACTGGGGTAGATCCTGCTGAAATCCTATGTATTAAATGAATACAGAATCGTTTTGAATCGGAAAAATATCGTTTCTGAATCGAGAATCGCGTTGAATCAAAAAAAAATCGATATATAATCGAATCGCGACCCCAAGAATCGATATTGAATCGAATCGTGGGACACCCAAAGATTCACAGCCCTAATATATATATATATATATATATATATATATATATATATATATATATATATATATATATATATATATATATATATATATATATATATACACATACACACACATGGTGTACCTACTGCCTGAATGCAGCTGAGATAGGCTCCAGCACCGCCCGCGACCGCAATAGGAACAAACGGTAGAAAATGGATGGATGGATACATCTACATATTCTGAGCGCGATGATGTCACGTTATCGATGGGAAAATGCATTTTTAGACAATATGATTTGCCTCAGCAGCTAGGAGACACCGAGATTAACAGGCAGTAGAAAAAGGATTAGAAAGGACGGATTTAAAAAAACTATAATAAAAACAATAATAATAATTAAATATATATATATATATATATTTAATTATTATTATTGTTTTATATATATATATATATATATATATATATCCATCCATCCATCCATTTTCTACCGCTTAGTCCCTTTTGGGTCACGGGGGACGCTGGTGCCTATCTCAGCTACAATCGGGCGGAAGACGGGGTACACCCGGAACAAGTCGCCACCTCATCGCAGGGCCAACACAGATAGACAGACAACATTCACACTCACATTCACACACTAGGGCCAATTTAGTGTTGCAAATCAACCTATCACCAGGTGCATGTTTGTGGACGTGGAAGGAAGCCGGAGTACCCGGAGGGAACCCACGCAGTCACGGGGAGGACATGCAAAGCCACACAGAAAGATACCGAGCCCGGGATTGAACCCTGACTACTCAGGACCTTCGTATTGCGAGTACCCGCCCGCCAACCGCTGAAATACATCAGAGGTTGTCCGCCTTTACCACTCACAGAGCTATTTAAACCTGTTTCACAGAGTAATGGTTACAATTTGAGCCGCTTGCGTTTCCACGACTACCCGATTGCGTTCATCCTGATTAAAAGAATAAGGACGTGCTGTGAAACCATTGTCTTAGACACCTACAACAACATGTACAAACTAATTGTTGGCCCCAACAAGTTGTGTACAGCTTCCACATTTACACGATCAAGATTGAAAGGCATACTGGGTGATACAGAGTACACTGATGGTTGTGATATAAACAACTTTAACGCTTCCTAATATGCGCCACGCTGTGAAGCCACACCCAACAAGATTGACAAACACATTTCGGGAGAACATACTCACAGTAACACAACCTAAACGCAACACAACAAATACCCAGAATCCTTTGTATCAGTGACACTTCCTGAATATATTTTACACCCCCAACCCCGCCCACCTTACCGACGCACGGGGGGGGGGGGGGGGGGGGGGGGGGGTATGAAATAGTCAGGTTCTGTCATGAATACAAAGGATTATGGGTATTTGTTGTGTTGCGTTTATGCTGTGTTACTGTGAGGATGTGTTTGTCGTTCTTAATTGGTGTGGCTTCACAGCGTGGCGCATATTACTAAGAGTGTTAAAATTGTTTATATCACAACCATTAGTGTACTCTGTGTCACCCAGTATGCCTTGCAGTCGTGTGCTTGTCGCCGCAGAAGCCACACACATCATGATGCTGGACTGGCAAGCATAACGAACATGTTGTGGTATATGACAAAGCTGATGGCTTCATAGCACACCCTAATACTTATTATCTGGGTGACTACCAGCAGTCATTCAGGAGAATAATAGCTTTGCTTTATGACACGGGTCTTAATTGGCTCTTTGAATGGCAAAGGCTACCGATCACAGAACCATGCATATCAAATATTTCTGGATGGTTCAACCACCGCCTGTCATGTCAACCGCCCGACCCGCGGAGTCCGCGGATGAGACCACAAATCGCCGGACTCGGTCCGCGGGCCGTAGTTTAGGGACCTCTGTTTGAGACATTGTTCATGTGTATTTGAAGACATTTTTATTTGTGTCAAAATGGCGTGGGGAATATAAAAAACCCTCTGTGGACCTATTTGGGGTCCCTGACCCCCTGTTGGAAGACTTTAATACAAAGAACATATAGTGCAAATTATCACAGTGTGTGTTTCTGGCTCAAACATTTTTATCTTGGTTACTTTGCACCTCGCTCTTGTGTTTTTACAAGCCGACTGTTCTCCGGCCGGGGCTTCACGGTGTCAGAGGGGTTAGTGCGTCTGCCTCACAATACGAAGGTCGTGCAGTCCTGGGTTCAAATCCAGGCTCGAGATCTTTCTGTGTGGAGTTTGCATGTTCTCCCTGTGAATGCGTGGGTTCCCTCCGGGTACTCCGGCTTCCTCCCACTTCCAAAGACATGCACCTGGGGATAGGTTGATTGGCAACACTAAAATTGTCCCTAGAGTGTGAATGTTGTCTGTCTATCTGTGTTGGCCCTGCGATGAGGTGGCGACTTGTCCAGGGTGTACCCCGCCTTCCGCCCGATTGTAGCTGAGATAGGCGCCAGCGCCCCCCGCGACCCCAAAAGGGAATAAGCAGTAGAATTGGATGGATGGATGTTCTCCGGCCCCCTCTAGTGGTCACATTGTGTACCTACGCACTGTCATGGCGGCTCAAGCTCGCGCTGTGGTTTCGGCCCAATGGCTAGCAGACGCCATCAAAAACGGTCTGGTCGGCTCCAAAATTCGAGTGCTGGATTCGTCATGGTACCTACCCATAACCAAGCGGGACCCCAAAGCGGAATTCGCCGAGAAACACATACCGGGCTCGTCGTTCTTCGACATAGACGAGTGCAGCGAGCGCAGTTCGCCCTACGACCACATGTTGCCGTCGAGCAGCCACTTTTCACGCTACGTGGGCGAGCTGGGTGTGGACAACGACACTCATGTGGTGGTGTACGACACCAACGGCTTCGGCTCGTACAGCGCCCCGCGCGTCTGGTGGATGTTCCGGCTGTTCGGGCACGGCGCGGTGTCGGTGCTGGACGGCGGCATGAAGAACTGGCTGGCCGAGGGTCGGCCCGTGACAGCGGAGCACGTGAAGCCGGAGCCCAGGGACTTCCGGGTGAGCGCCAACCCCAGGTGGGTGAAGACCTACGAGGACATGCTGGACAACATCAGGACCAAGCAGGTGCAAGTTGTGGACGCCAGGTCTGCGGGCAGGTTTAAGGGGATCGAACCAGAGCCAAGGGAGGGTGAGCAGGCTTTTATTATAACGGTTAAGTTTGACGTCTAAAAGCTAACCGTTTAGAACAGTTGTTCTCAAATGGGGGTACTTGAAGGTATGCCAAGGGGTACGTGAGATTTTTTTTTAAATACTCTAAAAATAGCAACTAGTAATGGGTTGATGAGGTTTCATGTATGTTTAGACCAGGGGTAGGGAACCTATGGCTCGCGAGCCAGATGTGGGTCTTTTGATGCCTGCATCTGGCTCTCGGATAAATCTGAGCTGACATTGCTTAACACGATAAGTAATTAATAATTCCACTTGTAATCACAGTGTTAAAAATAAAGTTTAAAATATAAAACATTCTCCTGCATTTTTAATCCATCCATTCGTTTCCTACCGCACCTGTTCAAGACGTTTTGTTAATAGTAAGGCGTTATTTATTTATTATTGGTTAGTGTGGGGCTTGCCCTCCTGGGGGTTCTTCAGACACCCAAGCACCGACATGAGAGCCTGTTTCAGGGTAACAATATTGTTTTATTTTTCAGTAAGTCTTTCAGTTGCTTTCCAGAAATTTTATTTTTCTCCTTTGTTCTCGCTCGCGCTCTGGCTCCAACCCCAACCCTGTCTATCCTCCTGGCTGCTGCTTATAATAGAGCGACAGGTGATTAGATAACAAGGCCCAAGTGGGCCATCTACGCACCTGTCGCTGCTATCGAGGCCGGTCCTGGCACACCCCAGTTTGCTGCAGGCCACGCCCCCTCCAGAGTTAACCTCAGAATAACAATGTTTTTACAAAGAATAAGAGACATATTATACTCTATAAATGTTGGTCTTACTTAAAAATGCACACGTTTAGTTGTGTTCAGTGTTAAAAAATATATAATATGGCTGTTGCTGAAATACATTTTAAAATATTTGGCTTTTTGGCTCTCTCAGCCAAAAAGGTTCCCGACCCCTGGTTTAGACAAATTGCAAAACTGTATTAATACTGTGTGACTAAATACTGACATCTGCTGGACATTAAAAATCCCCATAGGCAACCTATGGACCGACTCAACTGACACTGATTTTATGACCTAGTATATACAATAATTTAAACCAAGTCATTGTATTTCATTTAGGATTATTTCATATCTTAATTTTAAAGGCCTACTGAAATGAGATTTTCTTATTTAAACAGGGATAGCAGGTCCATTCTATGTGTCATACTTAATAATTTCGCG